>NC_140182.1:15815875-15862181 GCF_963971535.1 Notolepis coatsorum
GAGATTTGGATTAACACACGGTAAACAGGAAGTCATGTGTTACTTGTGAACGCTGTGTCTAATTTGCACCAAACCTAAATATGTTTGTCTCCTACTATAGCGAGGAGCCCAGTGACGTTTGACGTCATTGGACTCATGGTGGCGCTATTCTCATAACGTGAAATCAGCAGCTTGTCGGATCATACGGACATTTTTGAAATATGTAGTAGACTTTGTAATAGACTAATGTGTATTATACTTTATTGTCCCCAGGGAGAAATTCCTTCTCACAGCACTGTACTCATCAGACAAGAGTACATACATACAATATAATATCAAAACAGTACACACAACATCATATCAAAACGGTATATACAACAGCACATAGTAACAACATACAATAACAGACAGCATGCTGACATTTGAAATATGTAGTAGACTTTGTAATAGACTAATGTGTATTATACTTTATTGTCCCCAAGGGGAAATTCCTTCTTACAGCACTGTACTCATCAGACAGTATAGACAACATCATATCAAGAAGGCCTTTTTTTCGTTACCCCAGACCAATTATTCGGGCAGCGGTGTTGGTTATGCATGTGAGTTTGACCCGGTTAGAAAAGGATATTAATTTAAAGAAGCAGGTGGAACAGTATACAGTAGGAGGGGCTGAAGAGCCTGGGTCTGTTGAGACTGGCAATATAGGCAACTGTTGTTTCTGTCCTCTACCCAGTAAAATGATGAGGGTGAAAGTAATGGCAAGGTGGGGAGATGGTCTGAGTGGGGAGGTTTGCCCTCTACTGGGTGTGGAGGTCTGCACTCTACTGAGTGGGGAGGTCTGCCCTCTACTGGGGGGGGTCTGCACTCTACTGGGTGTGGACTGTGGAGGTCTGCCCTCTACTGGGTGTGGAGGTCTGCACTCTACTGAGTGGGGAGGTCTGCCCTCTACTGGGGGGGGTCTGCACTCTACTGGGTGTGGAGGTCTGCCCTCTACTGGGTGTGGAGGTCTGCACTCTACTGAGTGGGGAGGTCTGCCCTCTACTGGGGGGGGTCTGCACTCTACTGGGTGTGGAGGTCTGCACTCTACTGAGTGTGGAGGTCTGCACTCTACTGAGTGTGGAGGTCTGCACTCTACTGAGTGTGGAGGTCTGCACTCTACTGAGTGTGGAGGTCTGCCCTCTACTGGGTGTGGAGGTCTGCACTCTACTGGGGAGGTCTGCACTCTACTGGGGGGGGGGGGGTCTGCACTCTACTGGGGGGGAGGTCTGCACTCTACTGGGGAGGTCTGCACTCTACTGGGGGGAGGTCTGCACTCTACTGAGTGGGGCGGTCTGCCGTCTACTGGGGGAGTCTGCACTCTACTGGGGAGGTCTGCACTCTACTGGGGAGGTCTGCACTCTACTGGGGAGGTTTGCACTCTACTGACTGGGGAGGTCTGCACTCTACTGGGGAGGTCTGCACTCTACTGACTGGGGAGGTCTGCACTCTACTGGGTGTGGAGGTCTGCACTCTACTGGGGAGGTCTGCACTCTACTGACTGGGGAGGTCTGCACTCTACTGGGTGTGGAGGTCTGCACTCTACTGGGTGTGGAGGTCTGCACTCTACTGACTGGGGAGGTCTGCACTCTACTGGGGAGGTCTGCACTCTACTGAGTGGGGAGGTCTGCACTCTACTGACTGGGGAGGTCTGCACTCTACTGACTGGGGAGGTCTGCACTCTACTGGGGAGGTCTGCACTCTACTGACTGGGGAGGTCTGCACTCTACTGACTGGGGAGGTCTGCACTCTACTGACTGGGGAGGTCTGCCCTCTACTGAGTGTGGAGGTCTGCACTCTACTGACTGGGGAGGTCTGCACTCTACTGACTGGGGAGGTCTGCACTCTACTGACTGGGGAGGTCTGCACTCTACTGACTGGGGAGGTCTGCACTCTACTGACTGGGGAGGTCTGCACTCTACTGACTGGGGAGGTCTGCACTCTACTGACTGGGGGGGTCTGCACTCTACTGACTGGGGAGGTCTGCACTCTACTGACTGGGGAGGTCTGCACTCTACTGAGTGCACGGGACACACAATGGAGCACGGGAAATCAACCTCTCACTTTGGCCCTCTTTTCTTCCTCCTTCAGGCACAACTGTTGCTTTTCTTGTCAGAGGGAGACAACAGTTGTGATTGGAGGATCAAGAAAAAGAGAACGGAATTTGAGGCAGGTCAAATGAAAGACACATCCCTTTTCTATGGGGGGTAGGGCTGACCCCTATTAGTCGATTAGTCGACTAATCGGTCGAAAGGAGCCGTAGTCGACTAGCCAACCTCTTAGTCGAATAATACAAAATAGATATTTTTTTTATAATATTTTATTTTATTTAAAAAAAAAATGTCATTCTTTCCAAAAGAAAAGAGGCCTAGAAGCGTGGCTAACGCTAATGGCACGCATACCAGAGGCTAACTGCCTACGAAAACAGGCACACAGGCACTGAAAGAGGATTTCACCCATCTAATGAACACACTAGACTAGACAAATATCAAGATGTATCCATCAGTGGACCAATTGCATGCTTTTGCAGAGGACAAGAAGCCTTCCGTCGACTCCTTCAGACATTAAGCACCCCCACAGCCCAAATGGAATGCAATTTTTAAAATTTTTTTAAATTTTTTTACAATATACTTTTTTTTGGTCGACCAATAGTCGACTAACGGCAAATTTCTGCCAATCATAGTCGACCATCCAAATTAGTCGGGGACAGCCCTAATGGCTCAGGAGGTAGAGCAGTCGTCTGGGAATCCGGAGGGTCCCGGTTCGATTCCCGCTCTTTCCCGTGCAGCATGTCGTAGTGTCCTTGAGCAAGACACTTAACCCCTAATTGCTCCCGATGAGCAGGTTGGCACCTTGCATGTTTGCCTCCGCCGTCGGTGTGTGAATGTGTGATCGAATGGGTAAAATGTGAGGAACAAATTGTAAAGCGCTTTGGATAAATGCGCTATATAAATGCAGCCATTTACCATTTACCATTCTATGAATAAAACATCTCTATAGTTCCACACCTAATACTAATAAATTCGATTTATAAAGTGCTTTTCTAGGACTCAAAGTTGCTTTACACTAAGGGGCGGGAGGGTAGTGAGACAAACAACCGACAAGCGAAACACAAACATTGGAAAATTGAGGGAGACTTTGAGTCTTTAATGTCTTGGAGGAGGGAGTTCTAGTGTGGCTAAGGTCATTCTGCGAACATGTACATTGTTTGCTAAACTGTTCAGTTACACGTGTACTGAGTTACTTCAGTAAAAACCCTCATTCTAAAGCACACATGAGCCTTTGGGAGCTGCCCTGGAGAAGCCTCTGTCCCCCAAAACTACACAGGTTGAACTCGGAAGGAAGGCTGAGGCAAATATGAGGGACAAAAAGGGTTGGTAGGCAGGAGAGGAGGTCTGTGAGAGACAGGGTGACAGGGGTGACAGGGGTGACGGTGCCGCTCGATGAATCGATCCGATGGGAGAAATGACCCGTTTTCCTGTCATCTACCCACAGGTGGAAAGGGGCGCTGCGTCAAGCACAACAACAAGTGGTACACTCCCACGGAGTTCGAGGGCATGGCCGGGCGCGCCAGCAGCAAGGACTGGAAGAGAAGCATCCGCTACGCGGGACGGCCTCTACAGTGTCTGATCCAGGTGAGCGGCCTCTCGTCCGTCTGGCTCGACGGGGCCCTCCTGTCCTCCCCCCCCCGGGTCTGTGTGGAATGTGGTTGGTTGCTTCTGTGATTCATGGTGTTTATTTTCTGTTTTAAAGGAGAGGATACTGAACCCCCACGCGGCCTCCTGTACGTGCGCAGCCTGCTGCGACGACCTGGCACTGGTGAGTTGACCGCGCGGCAGCGGATGTTACCTAACTTTGTTTGTCCGAGGATCGTGGAAAGAGGCCAGGGTTTGAGATAGGTAAATTGTTCCATCGGTGGGCTAGGGCACTTTTTTTGCTTGCAGCGAACATACGCTATGCCTTGGTGTAGTGATGCACGATATATCGGCCGATATGGTAATTTTTTTACACATCGGTATCGGTCCGATATCAAGATATAGTCCGATATATATATAAAAAATACATTTTTTTTCTTTCTTTTTACATGTTTTGGTCTTAACACTTTGATTGCCTAAGGCTAAATTCATGATATACCATCCGTTGCCAGCTCTATTTAACATGGAGAAGTTCCCCTTCTTTGCAGGGCTATAACTTTTTAAATTCTATTGCTAGATTGCCATTATTAGGGCCCATTCAAGGTCCTATATGTATTGTTCATGGTGTAGCAACGTTAAACTTTTTCATTCACATATTCATACTAAAATATGGTCTAAGGTATAAGTATGTTTTCATCTCTTTCTGCAGCTTTCTCCAGAACGTGATTTATAGCCCCAAATGCATTATATTGATGATGAAATACAGTTTGATAGCAATCGGCGCGATATAAAAAATTCCAACTGGACGTACTTCTGGAAGTTACTACACGTCATCTGATGTTGACTGGATGGGCGAGGGGGCGTTTATAATTCCGTGGGCAGCGTTATACCATTCATCTAATGTGGGTCATATGTTCATCAGATCAGTTAGTATCGAACACGGTAATATTACACGCTAAAACTCACGCCAGTCTCCTCGGGCCGTTGGGCGATCAGCGTGGGGTAGACAGTTTTCCATTATGGGATGTCGAAATACCCGGTCCATTTCCAGGTTGTATAATAGTATATACGTCCAAATCATGTTGTTTATCGAGTTATTGGCAACGGATCGCTATGTATTGTGTCGAGCTCGAGTCCCGGGACCTATAGCGAGTGCCCGGAAGTAATATGGGTGATCACCACTTCATCCACATGACTTCCTGTTGGGCGATCTGCCGATCGGCCACCAGATGGCGCTCTTGAACCGCTAGAGGATTGAGAGGAGCTCAGAACTGTGTGTGAAGGCTGCAGAGGGGAAATATGATTCCGATCACAGATTTTTGAAATATTGATATCAAAGACGAGTTACGGCGTCCTAGGCAACTTGAGCATGGCTAGGAAAGACGCCTAAACACGTTTCCGGCACTTAAAGTGTTAACACATTCCTGGCCAACCACGTATAAATATACGTGGTAAACTCGGTTTAGCTTGTATTCCTTTTTAATATCCTACTCAATGTCACAGAGCTGTATTTTGGCTAGAAAAGGCATATCGGGACTCCGAAAGTGCAGTACTGGCCAGATCCTGGTGTTGGCGCTGTCTCGAGAATGCAGTTTCCCCTGTTGCAGACCGGGTGTCACTTTTTTTTCGCTCTGCGTTAGCTTTTCTGTTAGCCTAAAGCTATGGCTTCACCAGATCGCCTGGAATACTTTTTGCGACGCCGAATTCAGTATGCAGTAAAGGAATATAGCATCAGCCAATGGACATATCGATCTACCAGATGGCGATCAAATAACTGGGAAATTCTTTTTGGAATCTAACCGGCCACAGGTAAGAGCGATTTGACGTCAATTTTAGTCTGATCGGGCCTTGTTCTCATATCCGTCCACCTGGTCAGCGTATGATGTTGCAATAACGAATGCCGTTATTGGTAATCAATAATCAGAAACGACTTCACCCCCCCCCCTTTCATGCATTCATGGTGGAACATGATACCGATCATATGCATTTTGATTTTTAACTCTAGCTTGTGTAGGGCCGAAACGCCAAACGATTTAACGTTATTAGCTTAGCGCCCTATAACTAGCTTTGCAGGAATTACCCCAGACCATTGCGGTATATAGTTCATATTCACGACGCTATAAAACGGGAACGTATTGATGAAAAAAATCTTTCTTTATGGCATATTGAAGGGAATTGACAATGACAATGGACACATAGCAATAATATAAAATATAGATTTAGCTCTACAAACAACCTCACGCACAGTGAAAATTTGTAATGAAAAGCTGGCCTCAAGCTGGCCTCATAGTCTAATCCCAATGGCCCCGAATGTGTTAAATAGTCATTTAAAAAAAAAAAAATTTAATTGATCTTTTTCCCCCTCCATTTTCCTCAGATTTTCTCCCATCCCAATGTTAGTCATTATGCCAATTCCCAATCCCCTTCCTGGTCGCTGCGCACTTACCCCCCACAGTCGGTCTGGGAGAGTGGAGGCTACCACGTGCTTCCTCCGACACACGTCCAGCCAATCAACCGCTTCTTTTCACCTGGCAGTGCGGATTCTCATTGAGAGGGCGTAGCGTGTGGAAGGATCACACTATCCCACTCAAGTCCTATCCGCGCTTAGCAGGCGCCCCGACCGAACTGTAGGAGTCGCTGTTTACAACAGCTTCTCCCACCCTCTAATACTGCCAATTGTATTAGTGTGAACGGCCAGCCAAGCTGGTGACAACCCCGGAGCTGTGAGCTGGATTCGAACAGGCGAATCTAGCCGCTCCGGGGTTTGGTGACGAACGCAATCTCCGTTACGCCACCTGACCGCCCTGTTAAATAGTCATTTCTGAAAATAAGTTACAAAAGTAAAAAAAAAAAAAAAAAAAAAAAAAACGTTTTGGAAAATAGCTCGTTATTTGATTATCATAAAAAAGTGTTTTCTATACAGAGATATCGACATCGGTAAATATCGGTACCGGCCAGAACAGCAATATTAATATCGGTTATCGGTATCGGCCACAATTTTCACATCGGTGCGTCACTACCTTGGTGACCTCTAAGGACATCCAACGCACACTCTAAGGACACACACTCACCGCTATCGCGAGGTACAACACAGGGCACTCTAACCCCTGTCTCATACAAATCAAATGTCCCCGAAAGAGCTAATCAAATCAGCCCATCATGCACTAGAGGAGATGAACACCCTGCTAACACTGAAAAAATTATTAAATGAATAGTACATCTAGGGCGGCTACGTGGTGCAGTGGGCAAGGCGCTCACCACGAATACTGGAGACGCTGGGTTCGCCTGTTCGAGCCCAGCGCTCCATATTGCTTTCAGTTTAGCTGGTCGTCCGTACTAATACACATTGGCAGTATTAGGGGGTGGGAAACTGATGGGTGGGGATCGGGCGTTGTGGACAACGGGCGGGCGTTGGTGCGCCTGCGCAGTAGAATCAGGAAGCGATGGGGGCGGCGCACCTCCAAAGCGCAGACCCCTGACGCTGAAAGATCGAGCTGCGCAGGTGAAAAGATGCGACTGCTGTTACCTCGAGTATCGGAGGGGACTCGTGCTATGTATGACTTAGTCCACATTGCAGCCGGCTTGTGGGAGGCAAGAAACAGCGTTCGAGACAGGGGAGGGTTGAATTAGATGATACGAAATTGGGATGGGAGAAAAATAGAAAATGGGAGAAAAAGTGGATAAAAAAAAATGAATAGTACATCTCTCAGAATATACCGGTAATCTTAACCAGCCAATGGCATGGTAAGAGGTATAAACACACACACAGCATCTAATAATAGGCATACACGTGCTGTTAACATCAAAGTTATCAAGGTCCAGCCAAAGCAGATCTCCTCGCATGACGTAGAAGTCCAACAAATAAAATTAGCCCTCCTAAATGTCAGATCACTGAACAATAAAACATTTTTAGTAAATGATCCGATTAAAGAAAATAACTTAGATTGCATCTGCTTAGTAGAGACATAGTAGAGCTCAATAACGACACGGCTACATCAATAATGATAGAGAATCAACCATAATCGTCAACCAAATCAGCCATGATCGTCACAATATACTGCCCGCCTAGACACTCACCAACATTTATACAGGAGTTCTCTGAACTGATTTCACTATGTGTTACCAGATACGATGAGGTAATCCTAAACGGAGACTTGAACATTCATTTTAATAAGAAAACGGGCTCAAAGTTGTCCGCCGAAGAGGGGGGGTGGATGGAGTGCCCTCAAAAAAGGGCAAAAAAAAAAAAAAAAAAAAAACAGACCCACAAATCTACTGGATAGCTTTGATCTAACACAGCATAATATAACAAATGCAACTCACCCGCATGGAAATGCATTAGACTGGGCTAAGCATAAAACATTTCTCAATAACTGAACTACCTCTCTCCGACCGTCACTGTATATTCTTTGATGCGCTCAAATAACCCTTACTAAAACGAAAAGTCATAGTTCAAAAGAGGCTCCTAAACGACAAGACTGAATCAAAGTTCATTGATCTTATCAGACTACATGAACCACACAGTCACGACAGCTCTCTAAATTAAATGGTAGAAAATCTCAATGATGCACTGTCATCTGATGCTGTCGCCCCACTATAAACAAAAAAGAAGACAACCAGAGCCTCCCCCTGGTTGACCTATAATGCGGTCAAAGAAGAAAAAAGGAAATGTCGTGCAGCAGAGCGAAAATGGAGGAAAACAAAAACCACTATCTGCTGTGATATCTACAAAGATGCTTTAACTGCCTATAACAGAACCATCCGCTTAGCAAGGAAAGACTACTTCTCTAAAATCATTAGAGAAAATGCTGGAAACTCCAGAATCCTTTTTTCCACTATTAATCTATTACTCAACACCGCCCCTACTCCTCCTCAGTCCTCAACGGTTAAGTGTGAAGAACTTGCACTATTCTAAATAACCTTGATCAGGGCCAGCATGACTCATGATGGAAATAAAGCAGATTACAGCAAACCGCGCAATGTAACCATGAGAAGATTCACATGCATCACATTAGATGAGCTCTGCAAAACTGTCTCAGAGTGTAACTCCTCCACCTCAGACATTGATCCTGTACCTACAGCTTTCTTCAAATGTTTAATAGCGTTTCAAGCCCTGTGCTAGATATCATCAACACTTCCCTTAGAACTGGTATTTTCCCAGATGCCTTTAAAACAGCAGTTGTACACGGCATAGAGAAGTTTCCCACCAGCGGTATCAAGGCACAGCCATCTGCCCTTCAGCACTCCAAATGTGCGTTCTACAACGGAACAAGTGCGTGCATGTATGTAGTTATCAGGGGTGCAGTCGTAATATGGGCGGAGGCCAAACGGTATCCTATTATTATGCAAAGTCTAGGCACTTATCACCTAGACTTTGCATAATAATAGGATGCGCGCACTTCGAAGCCCAAACGCCGTTTGACCGCGGTTGCCCAGCACTGCACCACTGGTAGTTATACAAGCGCTCCTGTCTTGTCTCGGGTGTACAAGTGGGTTCATGAGCCATGGAGTGAGGGCATAACCCGGTCACCTAAGGGCAATTATATTTATATTAGTTTCTAGAAAGGTTCAATTGGATATGTTTTCCAATTATTATTATTATAAATTTGTGATTTTCTATTTTAATTTTTTTTGCAAGTCCACACGGGTGTGTTTGATTTGTCTGTAAACAAGACCATAAAATAAACTTCATTCATTCATTATATCCCTTACCAATCAGCCACCCATCTCCACCAGCTCCACATGGAAGACGTATTTTCACTGTGCTGTTCTGCCGTATAAAAGAGCCGTGTGATCCTCCTGGCCAACGGGAATGTGGCAGTTTGCATCTGATATTACCTGCACATTAATGGAGTGATATAGCTCAAGTTTCAAGTTTCAAGTTTCTTTAATAGTTGTCATACAGAAGTACAGAATACTTTTATACAAAATGCTTCTTACTGTTACGCTCCAGAGACTGTGCTAGACAAGATAAGTATCAAATCAAATAACTTACGGTTGAGATATGGATCTGGAGAGGGTGCTTGCGTCTGTAGGCGCAGTCTACTGCACCAATGACATTTGGGAATCCAGCGATGTCAAAAAACGCATTATTGATTTCTATCGGTTGGCATTATACGGAAACGATATGGTGGAAAACAAACGATATATCCTGTGGAGGCACAGGATTTGACCGGCGTGTGTTGTGTCTGAGTCGAGGCTCCAGAGTATTGCATACATCTAAAAGGACCGCTCTTGGCAAATCTGAAACGGCTAAGCAGCCACTCATCTGGCTCTGCAAATAGATCTAGACGATCTCTAAATATGTGTTCTATGCGCACGGCCTGGGCGACCAGAGCATCTAACTGTTCTAACAGCAATATATAATCCATTTCATAAGCAGAACTCATGCAATAAGTTCCAGGTTTTTAAAGTCGTATTTGGGGGCAATTAACCAATGGTTTTATTTTTTTTATTTAATTAAAAAGAAAATCTGGGTACTCTCGACCACTCTTAAAATTTGGTATTTCCTAAGAGAAAAGCAAAAATATTAAAAAATAAGCTATGAGTGGATCGGTGATGCAGCCTTTATCAACTACGCCCCAAAACTATGGAACAAACTACCCAAAAACATCAGGGGATCTAACTCACTAGATATCTTCAAAAGATGGCTTAAAACCTCTTTGCTCAGGCATTCACTGTAAATGAAACATCAGGGATATCCTGACACAAATTGTACTTTACCCGCACTATTCTTATTCTGCCTACTTTTATACACTTCCTATCAAATTCATGTGTCAGTTGGTTCTATGCATATTTTATCTCACTACCTCTTATTCACTGTAATTATGCACTGTAATTTTAAGAGCGCTGCTCTGTTGTCATTTAAAACTGAACTTTGTAAAGAAACTTAAAGTTGAGAGCGATGCACTGCTCTGTTGTTCTCTAAGGTAATTTAGAACTGAACTTTGTAAAGAAACTCAAAGTGTTAAGAGCGACGCACTGCTCTGTTGTTCTATAAGGTAATTTAGAACTGAACTTTGTAAAGAAACTCAAAGTGTTAAGAGCGATGCACTGCTCTGTTGTTCTATTAAGTGTTATGAGCGATGCTCTGTTGTAAATGTTATTGTATATTTTTATTGAACTATTTTATCACACTTTCTTTTTTACTCTGTCTATTCTATTTTATTATTTGAATAATTTTATTATTTGAATAAAACCTGTGTTGTGATTTACCTTACCTTGCTACCTCTCTATCTTTTTTATGCTCTCTTATGCCTGTATTTCTTACTCCTGTTTCTGTATGAAAAGTGCTGTACAAATATTATTATTATTATTATTACTTTTAGAGGACTACTGCCAAGGCATTCATTCTCACTGTCTCAGTTTTTTTTGCTTTCTCTCTCTCGGTCTAGTGTTCCAAGGATGGGGATGCTTTTGGAGTGGAGAACATCAGTATGGTAATATTTTTAATTTATTACTCGACTTCATGGCCACAAAGGAGGAAACAACCAGTCAATCATGATATTTTGCCAATTATTTCATAGAAAAAGAGACAGTTCTGACTATTATATTCTGTCTAGCCAGTGTTATTGGTTTATTGATGGAGATGGAGATGTGGAAAATGTTGTTTTGTTCTATGAATGGCATCAATCTTCTGAAATTGCAGTTAACTTATTTCTTTTTCCAGTTCTTTAAAGAGAGCTGCAACTTATAAGGTGTTTTTATATGAGAGAGAGAGAGACCTTGGCGGCAGCTCTGTCCTCTTTAGTTTCAAGTTTCAAGTTTCTTTAATAGTTGTCATACAGAAGTACAGAATACTTCTATACAAAATGCTTCTTACTGTTGCGCTCCAGAGACTGTGCAAGACAAGATAAGTATGAAATAAAATAACATAGTAAAATTAGAAGTAAAAAAAATGAGGTCACAGTGTTCAGTTTAGACATATGTACAATGTTCGATGCAGAATAGACGTAGTTACCATACAATATACAATACTGTGCAGTGTACTAATATACAATACTATATAGTGCAAGGCAGAAATGGAGAAATGGGACGAGGTGCAATTTAGGTACAATTCACAGTAGGTGTACGAGTTGTAGTGCAAATCCTTTATCAATAAATATAAAGTGTAAGTGTGTTTGTGTGATCTAAAGTGTGGAGAGTGGGTGCTGCAGTGTGTTGTTTGTTTGAGTGAGTGTGTGCGTGTGGGTGTGTGTGCTGTGTGCATTTGATGGTTGTTGCATAGTGATTATTGTTCGTTTAGCAGCCTGATGGCCTGAGGATAGAAGCTTCTTCTGAGTCTTTCTGTGCTCGCCTTAAGACTCCGGTATCGCTTGCCTGACCGCAGCAGAGGCAGTTGTTCGGGTGGCTCGAGTCCTTAATAATTCTCTTAGCCTTCCCCTTGCACCGCTTGTTGTAAATGTTCTGGAGGGTGGGAAGCCCCCCTCCAATTGTGCGTTCGGCTGAACGTGTCACTCTTTGTAGTCTGCTACGGTCTTGTGCAGTGCTATTCCCAAACCAGGAGGTGATGTTGCCGGTCAGGATGCTCTCTATTGTACATGAGTAGAAGTTCCTAAGGATCTTCTGACTGACTTGGAACTTCCTCAGGCGCCTGAGGAAGTAGAGGCGTTGTCGTGCCTTCTTCACAACACTGTCAATGTGTGTGGTCCATGTCAAGTCCTCGGATATGTGGGCTCCGAGGTACTTGAAACTGTTCACTCTCTCAACCGGTGCCCCGTCGATGCTGAGGGGGCTGTAGTCCTTGACCCCCGACCTCCTGAAGTCCACAATCATCTCTTTTGTTTTGCTGACGTTCAGGGAGAGGCAGTTCTCCTGACACCACTGTGACAGGTTCTCTACCTCTTCCAGGTAGGCCCTTTCGTTGTTGGCAGAGATCAGGCCCACCACTACTGTGTCATCAGCAAATTTGATGATGGTGTTGTTGTTCCGCTGTGCTACGCAGTCATGTGTGTACAGGGAGTAGAGGAGGGGGCTCAGAACACAGCCCTGGGGGGCCCCTATGTTGAGCGTGATGGATGAGGAGGTGCAGTTGCCGGCTCTTACCACCTGGGGTCTGCCCGTCAGGAAGTCCAAGACCCACTGGCAGAGGTCATAGTTCAAGCCCAGGTCCCTGAGCTTGGCTATGAGTTTGGAGGGGACTATGGTATTGAATGCTGAGCTGTAGTCGATGAACAGCATTCTCACATAGTTCCCCTGCCTCTTGTCCAGGTGTGATGCTGCTGTGTGCAGCACATGGGCTATGGCGTCCTCCGTGGACCTGTTGGGGCGATATGCAAATTGCAGAGGGTCCAGGTTGATGGGGAGGGAGGAACAGATGTAGCCCTTCACTAGCTTCTCAAAGCACTTCATGGCTATGGAGGTGAGGGCTACAGGGCGGTAGTCGTTGAGGCAAGCGGGCGTAGATTTTTTGGGTACAGGGATGATGGTGGACTTCTTCAGACAGGTGGGGATGACAGCCTGTTCCAAGGACAGGTTGAAGATGTCAGTGAATACCGGGGCCAGTTGGTCGGCACAGACTTTTAGGACGCGGCCGGGGATGCCGTCCGGTCCTGCTGCCTTCCTGATATTCACTTTTTTAAAGATCCGTCTCACCTCATGCTCTGTTACCCTGAACACTGAGTCTCCATCAGCAGACCCCCCCCCCCCCATTGCCGTGGTTTGTAGGCTGGTGTTGTTATTCACAGCCTCAAACCTCGCATAGAAGGAATTGAGATCATTTGCTAAGGAGATGTCACTGTTCAGTTTGAGGGGGGTGCCTTTGTAGTCTGTCATTGTTCTGAGGCCCTGCCACATGCCTCTAGAGTCAGCCTGTTCAAACTGAAGTTCAACTTTATCCCTGTAGGATAAAGATGTAGAAAGAGATGTAAGAGATGTAAGAGATGGAAGAGATGTAGAAATGATAGCTCCACAATGCCTGTGAAACTTATAAAATAATGTTTTTTTTTTTTAGACGTAGCCTATTTTCCATATTCCAAATACAATTGTACCACATCACCAACCATGGCACGGTTCTTTTTTCATGGTAGACCGGCCCGGTGAGACTGTTTGTGCCGTACAAGAGACGTAAGAAGGACAGCGAGCTGCCCGTCACGCCGGAGAAGAAAGACCTGCCACCCACCACCAAGAACATCACCCTGGCGCCTGGGGCCACCTGTAAGTTACGTCAAAGAGAATCTTGCAGCTCTGGGCTACAAATGGCTTGTGAAACCCGTTCAAAACCCAATGTATAACTTAAAAAAAAGACATTGGCGGCAATCTGAACGTGAGGATGTTCCTGAAAAGTGTACCCAACATTGACAGTAGCAGGGTCCTCCGTCGAGGGGAAGGACGGCGTACGCCAGAGGGTCCAGCCACACGTTGAATCATTATCTCAGGCACATGGTCGAAACCTACCAAACCAATGGGTTTCCTCATTGAGTGCTTATCCTTAGAGCACAAGTATCTTGTGTTTTAATTAGTGCTGTTAGGCGATTAAAATAATTAATCTACCGGTAATTAATTACAGGATTTGTAATTAATTAATCTAATTAATCGCATTTTAATCGCATAACCATTTTAGCCTGATATTCTATATTCTATAATCATATTTCAAATAGCATGTGTCCGGATGGCAGAATTCAGTACTGTATCTACAAAACCTTCTGTTTAATCATCTTTCATTTATTCATTTGCTTAGATTTGTCTGGTCTGGTAAATTTTTGCATAGTGTTATTCACAGTCAAAGATACAAATTTTTTTATTGATATTCTCATTTGGTTCATTACAATTTACTCAAGCCTAGTAACAGACAGTATTTCTGACACTGGGAATACATTCCCTGAGATCCATAGATGTCCCTAGAATCAGATACTGTAAATGTGTATGTATTCTACATTCTTATGGAATGAATGAGATAAAAAATGTAAAAAAAAATATATGTAATACATTTTGAGTTAATTTTCATAACGCGATAATTTGCTGTGTAATTAATTAATCTAATTAACGCGATAAACTGACAGCCCTAGTTTTATTATTAATGTCGCTGGTGCACAGCTTAGACCAAGAATAGCTGACGTGTTGGGCTTGCAGCACACTTCCTACGTGACCCCTTTTTCAAAAGCACAACTACCAAACCAACCGTGCTGCTGGACCCACCTGGCTGTGTGGGGGAAAGGAAACGTGTGTAGGTTGCGAGCGACGCGGTCAGGCTATGTAATCCGTTTTGAGCAACGCACTCGCCCTTCATCGCTCCAGCTGTCCAGGCCACCGCAGCAGAGCCACCCTCCCTGAGCCCCCCGCCGCCCGCCCCTCTCCTAGCAGGGAAAAGGTTCTAAATAGGTGTGCTGTAATAATAAGAGGACTTTGGCTGACGGAGAGACGGAAGGCTACGGACGACGTCAAAGCGACAAAAGGTCACCTTGTCACCCCGCAATTACCTCGTCAAAATGGCACCGTGGGTGGTGTTGCAACAGTTAGCCGTCAACTCAGCCGCCCCTAGCGGGAGGCCGGTGGGTGGTAGAATATAAAGCACCGCCACTCACCGCACTGGGTCAGAGGAAGGGTCTCTGTTAAAGGGTGAACTAGTTAGAGAGAGGGATTGAAGCTCGCCAGTGCCCCATTCAGCAAGTTCAGTCTTCTGTTCTGTTGTTCCCCTTTCTTTTGCCCTGTTTTTATCTGCCTTTTCACCCTCTCGTCAAAAAGACAACCTTGAGTCGGGGTAACGTCTTTCTTTGTGACCTGTGGTGGATATAGCCGGGCCTTTATGTTTGGATTTGTTGGCATTTTGTCATTCTGGCGGGGAGAGACGGTTCCGTTCGGTGACTTGCGGCTCCACTTGGCGATGTGCTGATACTTAGGAAAATCTGTATGAAAAAGTTTTTCTTTTAAGCCCAGCGCGCCCTTCTAAGTGGAGGACATTGTGAAGTACTAGCCTTCAGGTTCGTTTTACTTTCTGTCTAAATGCCCTCTTCCACTGGCAATGACTTCCACTCGCAGCCCACGAGACAGATTAAGCCTTCGTCAAAATATATCCTAACGGCCCTGTTTGTCTCTGACTTGTCTGTGACATTCAGAATGCTCTAACCGTTATACAGTACAGACACTGGCGTCTCTTCAACCTGCGTCCACAATTACAGATATAGCCTCTTCTTCATTGGAAATTAGTAGGGATGTCCGATATTATCGGCCTACCAATATTATCGGACGATATTGGCATTAAAACGTAATATTGGAAATGATCGGTATCGGTTTTCAAATATGTATAATTTGATTAAAATAAAAAAAAATTACTTTTATTTAACCTTTATTTACCCAGGCAAGCAAGTAAGAACAAATTCTTATTTTATGTATTGTCAAAAGTATGCATAATGTTGTGTTAATTCCACAAAAAGAGATATGTAATGTTAATTACCAGAAATTATTCCGTTTGGGGGGGGGGGGGGGGGGGGGGGCGACGACGACGACCCTGCATAGGTATCGATTGATATCGGTATCGGAAATGAAGAGTTGGACAATATCGGTATATCGGATATCGGTAAAAAGGCCAATATCGAACATCCCTAGAAATGTGCAATCTGTGGATTCAGTTAATTGCCAATTCATCAACTTTAAATTTGAGAATAATATAATTTGAGATTCATTGACATAATGAGATTTGTCTGCAGCACATTACTGAGACCGCTTTGTCCTTGCCCCTCCCCCGCCTCCCGACAGTTACCGTGTCCCCGTCGGGCCAAATCACCACGTCCGGGACCTTGACCTTTGACAGGGCACCCATGGGCGACGCCACCGCCATCATCACAGAGGGCACGACGCAGGGCGAGGTCTTCACCAGCACTGCAGGTACAGTGAGGCTCACGGTGGGGCGTGGCAAGTCACCGCTTACCCACGTCCTGTAGAGCAGGGGTTCCCAAGGTTTTCAGGCCGCGACCCCCGAAATAATGGTGTCAGAGAGCCGCGACCCCCACAATTATAGGGATGATACAAATATTTTTTTTTAAGTTTAAAGTAAAAAAAAACATATAAATATATATATATATATATTTTATGTTTGGTTGAAACATGCAAATGTACTTCAAACACACACGCACTAATAAGCATTGGAGGCTTTTAACCAGGGCCGGACTGGGAAAATCATTCAGGCCAGGAAGTGTAGCCCCAGTCAGGCCACTTTTTAAGCAGGGGGTCTGCTTAAAGGGGTCGCGACCCCCACTTTGGGAACCACTGCTGTGGATTACAGTTATACTGTGTTTTATTATCACTAGGTCCATTGTAGGGAACTTGATACTCATTACCAGTGGTGCCCAACCAGTCGATCGCGATCGACAGGTAGATCGCGGGCTGATTTCAAGTAGATCTTGATTAATAAAATTCGATTATTAATTTCTTTTTTTTTTTTTTTTTTTTTTTCTAAATCAACTCTTCCTCTCCTTGTTAACTACAACAATCAATGCTGTTTGTTATTTAAGATGAGGTCGGACTCGGCACTGACAGATTTGTGTTCATTATGCTGCTTTTATAAAGCCTCAAATGACGGCTTACAATATACAATTTTGGCTGGTAGCTCTCGGGCTAGGTGGTAAATAAAAAAGTAGATCTTGGATCAAAAAAGGTTGGCCACCCCTGCTCATTACCATCAAACCTGCACAGACTACAACCTATAACGTATATATATGTCATGCCAGTTAGAGTACCTTGTGTATACTACACCTCTGTGTATACCGTTTACTTTACTCATAGTATATATCCAGATTCTAATTCTTTATTGCCCATATTTATTGTAACGTATAAGATGACCGGTAGGGCATACAGACGCTCATCTGCTCCTTTTGATTACACTGTTACTTTTTCATATTCTCATATTCATTAGATTAGATTGTTTACACTGTTGCCTATATTTATGTCTTTCTTCTATTACCCTGCCCATACCTGTACCCCCCCCCCCGTGCTGCTATGACGTGCACATTTCCCCCAGGGGATCACTAAAGGAACATCTTATCTCATCTCTTTGAACTGCTGCGGTCAGGCAAATGCTACCGGAGTCTCATGGCCAGTACAGAAGGGGCTTCTATCCCCAGGCCATCAGGATGCTCAACGACAATGACACTATGTAACAATAACAACCCATCATCTACACTCACTGCACACACATCCACATGTACACACTCACTTTAAACAAACACTCACCTTACCACTCACTTTAGACACTTTAACACACTTTATATTGATCTATTATTATTAAGAGATTTGCACTACATTCATACCTCATTTGCACCCTACCCTAAGTCTTGTACCTCATCTAATCTCTGCATTGTACTGTACCTCACTGTTACTCATTTTACTCTGTATTGTATATTATATATATGTATATTGACTGAACATTCCCGTATGTAGCACACTCTCAGGGGCTCATACAGAAACAAGCATTTCACCATAAAGTATTCTGTATTTTGTTGTGACAAATAATAAACAAACTTGAATTTATCTTAAATTATTCCATTTCAAAAGGAAACAATCAACTTTTGAATTCACTTAATCTGAACCCCCCCACCATTACTTGTTTAGTTTGAAGAAAACATTTGCATGATGATGACGTCAATTGGTAAAGTCTCCGCACACTCCATGCTGTTCTTCATACTGAATATAGCCATAATAAACGAATGCAAAGTCAATGGGACCACGCTCCAGTCTGTACAAGCCCTGAAGTCGATGCTAAACACCCACTTTGGGTGCACTGTGTAGGTTTTCAGCATTGATCTCAGGGCCTGCACAGACTGGAGCGTGGCCCCATTGACTTTGCATTAGTTTGGATTTGCGGGTGTCCAGTATGAAGAACAGCATGGATTGTGCAGAGAAAGGACCTATCATCAACATCACTGGTAAATTGGAATAGAATAGAATAGAATAGAATAGAATAGAATAGAATAGAATAGAATAGAATAGAATAGAAATACATTATTTATCCCGAGGGAAATTCGGCACTACAGATTGCTCACAGTAAACATTTAGATATTCAAAAACAAAAGTCACGAATAAGAATAAAAATAAGAATACGAATAAAATACGGTCCGGGATATACATTCAAAAATATAAAATATACAGTTAAAATATACAGAAATATAGAGTGTAAAAAGTGTACAATTGTAGAGTGTCTATTTAAAAGTAAAGGTCCAGAAAGATTTGAGTGTGCTGTCACCCTGTGCTCAGTGATGCAGTGAGGCACAGTGATGTGTTATAAAGTAAAGGGAAAGTACCCTTTGACCTGTATGGTTCACTCCTGCAGCAGGGAGCACCCTAAACGATTAGAAGCATACCATAATAACAATAACAAATAATAGGGATGGGAGGTATAGATACATTATATAAATAACTGAATATTAACACTTTCAGAGCCCTTGCTTAACCTTGATTTACCCATTGAATGCCCACCATCCACTTCAATGTTAGCGCTAAAAACGCCTAATCTATGTTTTAAATTATGGCTATGTGTCTAATCTGCCCGTCGCTTATCAATGACTAGTTTTCCAGTCAACATTGTCGAAGCGGATTGTTTTTTTATCGGTTCATTTTCCTTTTAAAAGCCCTCGTTTTCAAGGAAAATATAAATATTCTGTGATAAAAGACATTTACTGGAATATTCTAGAATACACAAAAACGGTGTAATTTTTAGGCCTATTTATGAATCGTTTTCAAATAAACGCTAGATTATCGATAGTATATGTGTACGTATGCACGCTAGAGACGCGAGCTGAAAAATCGATTCTCTTATTTCCTCATCAGCGATCGCGCACAAACAGACACATCACACATAGGGCAAACGCTGAGATCTCAGCGAATACAACTCTGATTATCCCAAGACTGGTAAAATAGATTCCTTACCTCAGATCAGATGTTCTCCAAAAAGATCATTCCAATTCCTGATCGCCATTCCAAATATCGATCACGCTTATTGATTGAGTATTGGCTGCTGTAAATATATATTCCAGGCTGATTCCCGTGCCGCGAGCAGATCCCTCTTGAGCAGACAGCTTGCCAGCACAAGGAACCAGCTGGCTCCGCCCCTACATATCTACAGATCCCAGGTCAGTCTAAGCGACTGACCTGCAGTTACACAGGGATAGACGATAGGGGGCGCTTTTTTCCATTCTGAGCTCCTGTAGGGGCTGGTGTACCAACGGGAGACTCGGTTGATGAAATATGATTTCAGATCGCTAATAAAACAATAAAACGATATTTGTCTTCGTGGGCACTCAGTGGGGGGCCTAATAAAACGAGGTATGTTGTCCGTGGCACTGAAAGTGTTAAGGTATAGGGAGTTTGTGACACAGTAGTCAAACAAATGCACTAGCCATCAATATCTTATGCCAAATGATTAGGGCCTAGTAAAAAATAATAATAATAATTAACAAGTCTGAGTCCTCGTCTACACCTTCCGAGTCGGAATGCAGTCAATGCTCGAGTCCAAGTCCGAGTCATCAGTGCTCAAGTCCACGTCGAGTCACAAGTCCTGAAAATCAGTCCAAGACTCGAGTACTACAACACTGCATCACACATATTGACTGGCACAGGAACAACCTTATGTGAATTCATAAAACAGGTGGTACACCCCTTCAATGCTACGGAGAAGCTCTTAAAAGTAGACAAAACCCCGGAATCTGATCTAGAAGAAAGCATTGGCCGCCCGTTAAATAGATTGAGTCACTGGTCTTCCGGAAAATGACACAATGGACCTGTCTCAAAACCCTGCCCCTTTTCTTGATCCTCCAATCACAACTGTCGCTTACCTCGGACAAACCAAGTTTGTCCGAGGTAAGCGACAGTTGTGATTGGAGGATCAAGAAAAGGGGCAGGGTTTTGAGACAGGTCCATTCTCCGTCTCACTTCTGCTCCCAGTTTCATTTTCTAAAAAGCACATTATTTAAATATATTAAAATCAGCATGCTGTAAACTATGCCAACCGAGCCACAAAAAACATAAAACATAGGCCTATGGGGAGTGATTTTATTTGTGTGTCCTGGTTTTCCTGTTCTTGTAGGGAAATTATTGTGTCCCCGTGGGCACGATTACGGTTAGGCCTGTAGTGTAAGGTGTGTCCCCGTGGGCACGATTACGGTTAGGCCTGTAGTGTAAGGTGTGTCCCCGTGGGCACGATTACGGTTAGGCCTGTAGTGTAAGGTGTGTCCCCGTGGGCACGATTACGGTTAGGCCTGTAGTGTAAGGTGTGTCCCCGTGGGCACGATTACGGTTAGGCCTGTAGTGTAAGGTGTGTCCCCGTGGGCACGATTACTGTTAGGCCTGTAGTGTAAGGTGTGTCCCCGTGGGCACGATTACGGTTAGGCCTGTAGTGTAAGGGGCGGGGGAATAAATGTAAGTCAATAGAATGTCCTCAGGTTTCAAGTTTCAAGTTTTGTTATATTTGTCACATATAAGGTACATGTACATGTACATTACAGTGAAATGCTTGGCGGCACGGTGGTGTAGTGGTTAACATTGTCGCCTCACAGCAAGAAGGTCCAGGGTTCGATTCCCGCTTGGGGACCAGGTTTCCATGATGCCAGGTACCCAGGTGGGGTATCTCCCAGGCCTTTCTGTGTGGAGTTTGCATGTTCTCCTCGTGCTCGCAAGGGTTTCCCCCCAATAAGATAAACCCAATGGAAAAACATGCACAACAACAGATCGCTAACGCTGTGACGAAGACGGACAGGAGCACTTGGATTGGTCCCCTGGCGCGGCTCATGTTGACGCCTGTCTGCTCCCGGCTGCCCTTGGGGGGGAAGGACAACGGGATGGGTTAATCGCAGATACGAATTGCATGCATGCATCGCATGTGTGCCGATTGATGACCTTTGAGCAGGTCCTAAATTATTATTATTATTATTCTGTATGAGCCCCTGAGATTGTGCCTCATACAGTAAAAAAAAAAAGTAAAAAGAATAAAGACCAAAACACTATACAAAATATTAGGCCTGTCCCCGACTAAGGACTTGTATAGTCGACTTTGATTGACCAACATTTGCAGATAGTCGACTGGTAGTAATACCAGTAGTAAGTGTAATTTTTTAATACAAAAATTATAATAATTTGGATCATTCCATTTGGGCTGTGTGGGGGTGCTTAACGTCTGAAGGAGTCGACTGAAGGCTTCTTGTCCTCTGCGAAAGCATGCAATTGGTCCACTGATGGATACATCTTGATATTTGTCTAGTCTAGTGTGTTCATTAGATGGGTGAAATCCTCTTTCAGTGCCTCTGTGCCCGTTTCCTTAGGCAGTTAGCCTCTCTGGTATACGTGCCATTAGCGTTAGCCACGCTTCTAGGCCTCTTTGCTGTTGGAAAGAATGATCCCCAAAAAAGATATATATTTTCGATCGATTAGTCGACTATTCGACTAGTCGAGGTCAGCCCTACAAAATATACAATATACAAACTAAAGTACAACCTGAAGTACAAATGCAAACAATGAAGTACAAAAGGCAAACCTTTTAAAATGCGAAATGCTGAGGGCGGTCAGGTGGCGTAGCGGAGATTGCGTTCGTCACCAACGCCGGAGATGCTGGATTCGCGTGTTCGAATCCAGCTCCCGGCGTTGTCACCAGCTTGGCTGGCCGTTCACACTAATACAATTGGCAGTATTAGGGGGTGGGGAAAGCTGGCGGGTGGGAATCTGGCATTGTGGACAGCGACGCCTACAGGTCAGGTCTCGGCGCTTGCTCAGCGGGGAAGGACTTGGTGGAGATAGCGTGCCCTCCCACGCGTTACACTTCACCAATGAGAGCCCTCGCTGCCAAGTGAAAAGACGTCACTGGCTGTCCGTCGGCGCACGTCTCGGGGGAAGCGTGTGATCGACTCGGGATGCCCTTGTACCGACTTGTAGGAGAACATGCATACAGCGCCAGGTAGGGGAGGGTGGGGGGTGGGGGGGGGGGGGGGGGGAATTGGCACAACGACTAATTGGGACGGGGAGAAAATCAGAGAAAAATCAGAAACAGGAAAAAGAAAATAAAAAAAAATGCTAAATGCTAACTTTAAAAAAATGAGGTACGGTCTTCGAACACGTGGCAATGCGTACAGTAGATACGTCGCATTGTCTCCAGGAGGTGAGGTCCGACTGCTGGGTGGTGCTCCCGCATTTATCTCGGTAGCGGGTATCCATCTTGAACCCGAGCCTACTTAATAATAATAATAATAATAATAATAATAATAATAATAATAATAATAATAATAATAATAATAATAATAATAATAATAATAATAATAATAATAATAATAATAATAACTTTATTTGTATAGCACTTTTCATACATAAGTTGCAGTTCAAAGTGCTTCACAACAGTAAAAAAAATACAGGCATAAGCGAGCATGAGCAAGGTAAGGTAAATCACAGTGTTTCACATTAGGATCTAGCATCCCAATAGGTTCTCTGTTTACAGTTTCATTCAGTAATATGAAGGTTTAAAAATAGTCTAAAAATTATAAAAATGGAACGGACACATACAACAGGGTATTTAACATAGAACAGGGATAATAAAATAGTTCAATTTTGAATTGCAACAGAGCAGTGCTCTTAAAAATTACAGTGCATCATTATAGTAATATTCCACAATTATTACATTTGATAGTAATAATGGCACACAGTCATAAATTCATCAACATGCGCATTTATTGATATACTTATACTTGTACTTACTTAGTGGGAGGAAGAAGGGGGGGGGGGGGGGGGGCTGGAGGTTTCCTTGATCTAATTCCAATTCCCGACCAGGGGCCCCCTGACTATTTAGAGGTACGGCCCCCAGCTTGTCCTTGGATCTCCATCGGCACCGTGTGTGTGTGTGTGTGTGTGTGTGTGTGTGTGTGTGTGTGTGTGTGTGTGTGTGTGTGTGTGTGTGTGTGTGTGTGTGTGTGTGTGTGTGTGTGTGTGTGTGTGTGTGTGTGTGTGTGTGTGTGTGTGTGTGTGTGTGTGTGTGTGTGTGTGTGTGTGTGTGTGTGTGTGTGTGTGTGTGTGTGTGTGTGTGTGTGTGTGTGTGTGTGTGTGTGTGTGTGTGTGTGTGTGTGTGTGTGTGTGTGTGTGTGTGTGTGTGTGTGTGTGTGTGTGTGTGTGTGTGTGTGTGTGTGTGTGTGTGTGTGTGTGTGTGTGTGTGTGTGTGTGTGTGTGTGTGTGTGTGTGTGTGTGTGTGTGTGTGTGTGTGTGTGTGTGTGTGTGTGTGTGTGTGTGTGTGTGTGTGTGTGTGTGTGTGTGTGTGTGTGTGTGTGTGTGTGTGTGTGTGTGTGTGTGTGTGTGTGTGTGTGTGTGTGTGTGTGTGTGTGTGTGTGTGTGTGTGTGTGTGTGTGTGTGTGTGTGTGTGTGTGTGTGTGTGTGTGTGTGTGTGTGTGTGTGTGTGTGTGTGTGTGTGTGTGTGTGTGTGTGTGTGTGTGTGTGTGTGTGTGTGTGTGTGTGTGTGTGTGTGTGTGTGTGTGTGTGTGTGTGTGTGTGTGTGTGTGTGTGTGTGTGTGTGTGTGTGTGTGTGTGTGTGTGTGTGTGTGTGTGTGTGTGTGTGTGTGTGTGTGTGTGTGTGTGTGTGTGTGTGTGTGTGTGTGTGTGTGTGTGTGTGTGTGTGTGTGTGTGTGTGTGTGTGTGTGTGTGTGTGTGTGTGTGTGTGTGTGTGTGTGTGTGTGTGTGTGTGTGTGTGTGTGTGTGTGTGTGTGTGTGTGTGTGTGTGTGTGTGTGTGTGTGTGTGTGTGTGTGTGTGTGTGTGTGTGTGTGTGTGTGTGTGTGTGTGTGTGTGTGTGTGTGTGTGTGTGTGTGTGTGTGTGTGTGTGTGTGTGTGTGTGTGTGTGTGTGTGTGTGTGTGTGTGTGTGTGTGTGTGTGTGTGTGTGTGTGTGTGTGTGTGTGTGTGTGTGTGTGTGTGTGTGTGTGTGTGTGTGTGTGTGTGTGTGTGTGTGTGTGTGTGTGTGTGTGTGTGTGTGTGTGTGTGTGTGTGTGTGTGTGTGTGTGTGTGTGTGTGTGTGTGTGTGTGTGTGTGTGTGTGTGTGTGTGTGTGTGTGTGTGTGTGTGTGTGTGTGTGTGTGTGTGTGTGTGTGTGTGTGTGTGTGTGTGTGTGTGTGTGTGTGTGTGTGTGTGTGTGTGTGTGTGTGTGTGTGTGTGTGTGTGTGTGTGTGTGTGTGTGTGTGTGTGTGTGTGTGTGTGTGTGTGTGTGTGTGTGTGTGTGTGTGTGAGAGAGAGAGAGAGTGAGAGATTTCCGGCTCGGTGAAGTGTGTCAGTAGTGCTGCCGGTCTCTCCTTCCAGAACGCTGCTATCCCACTGCCCCCCTCCCCCAGTGCCACCACTGCACCGGAGCCTATTCATCATCCTATCACGAGCCGGGGGATGCCCCATTGCCCACGCCTGCCCGATTCGGCCCCCCGACGACCGCCGCGATTCTCTCTCTCTCTCTCTCTAACGAGGCCCCGGGAGACGCGCCGCGCGCTCCTGACCGGGGGAACCGTCCGCGTGTCTTTTTTTGCCTTTTTTGTGACTAATGAGTTCCTCACCAACACCTTGTCCCCGTCCCCTCCTTGTCTCTGTCTCCTCCTTGTCCCTGTCCCCTCCTTGTCCCCGTCCCCTCCTTGTCCCCGTCCCCTCCTTGTCCCTGTCCCCTCCTTGTCCCCGTCCCCTCCTTGTCCCCTCCTTGTCCCCGTCCCCTCCTTGTCCCCTCCTTGTCCCGTCCCCTCCTTGTCCCGTCCCCTCCTTGTCTCTGTCCCCTCCTTGTCTCTGTCCCCTCCTTGTCCCCGTCCCCTCCTTGTCCCCTCCTTGTCCTTGTCCCCTCCTTGTCCCCGTCCCCTCCTTGTCCCGTCCCCTCCTTGTCCCGTCCCCTCCTTGTCCCCGTCCCCTCCTTGTCCCGTCCCCTCCTTGTCCCGTCCCCTCCTTGTCCCCGTCCCCTCCTTGTCCCGTCCCCTCCTTGTCCCCGTCCCCTCCTTGTCCCCGTCCCCTCCTTGTCCCCTCCTTGTCCCCGTCCCCTCCTTGTCCCGTCCCCTCCTTGTCCCGTCCCCTCCTTGTCTCTGTCCCCTCCTTGTCTCTGTCCCCTCCTTGTCCCCGTCCCCTCCTTGTCCCCGTCCCCTCCTTGTCCCCGTCCCCTCCTTGTCCCCGTCCCCTCCTTGTCCCGTCCCCTCCTTGTCCCCGTCCCCTCCTTGTCCCCGTCCCCTCCTTGTCTCTGTCCCCTCCTTGTCCCCGTCCCCTCCTTGTCTCTGTCCCCTCCTTGTCCCCGTCCCCTCCTTGTCCCCGTCCCCTCCTTGTCCCCTCCTTGTCCCCGTCCCCTCCTTGTGCCCGTCCCCTCCTTGTGCCCGTCCCCTCCTTGTCCCGTCCCCTCCTTGTGCCCGTCCCCTCCTTGTCCCCGTCCCCTCCTTGTGCCCGTCCCCTCCTTGTGCCCGTCCCCTCCTTGTCCCCGTCCCCTCCTTGTGCCCGTCCCCTCCTTGTCCTTGTCCCCTCCTTGTGCCCGTCCCCTCCTTGTCCCCTCCTTGTCCTTGTCCCCTCCTTGTCCCCGTCCCCTCCTTGTCCCCGTCCCCTCCGTGTCCCCGTCCCCTCCTTGTGCCCGTCCCCTCCTTGTGCCCGTCCCCTCCTTGTGCCCGTCCCCTCCTTGTCCCCTCCTTGTCCCCGTCCCCTCCTTGTCCCCTCCTTGTCCCCGTCCCCTCCTTGTCCCCTCCTTGTCCCCGTCCCCTCCTTGTCCCCTCCTTGTCCCCTCCTTGTCCCCGTCCCCTCCTTGTCCCCTCCTTGTCCCCGTCCCCTCCTTGTCCCCGTCCCCTCCTTGTCCCCGTCCCCTCCTTGTCCCCTCCTTGTCCCCGTCCCCTCCTTGTCCCCTCCTTGTCCCCGTCCCCTCCTTGTCCCCGTCCCCTCCTTGTCCCCGTCCCCTCCTTGTCCCCGTCCCCTCCTTGTCCCCTCCTTGTCCCCGTCCCCTCCTTGTCCCCGTCCCCTCCTTGTCCCCGTCCCCTCCTTGTCTCCTGCTTTACGTTCACAATAGTCGTCTCACCTGCTGCCTCCCTTGTTTTGCTTCCAACCGGGCGACAACAAACCCAGGTGCAGTCTGTGACGTCAGCGAGGCGTCCAGGGGGTCTCTCTCTCTCGGTCTGCTGCCACGGGGGCTCTACGCCGAGTCCTCGCCCGAGGAGGGGTGCGCTTCTCGTGAGTCCTCCAGTCACACACACACACACACACACACACAGAGAGACACACACACACAGAGAGACACACACACACAGAGAGACACACACACAGACACACAGAGAGACACACACACAGACACACAGAGAGACACACACACAGACACACAGAGAAACACACACACACACACACACACACACACACACACACACACACACACACACACACACACACACACACACACACACAGAGACACACACACACACACACACACACACCACGAGTGATGCCCACTGTCAGAGCTCCAGCCTCAGTCTGACCCGCTCTGCACCCTCCAAGGTTAATGATGCACCCGGGGTGTTGTTAGGACTCGCACCACACAAGCCATGGTGGCTGCTGCACTGCATTCTGGGTCTGACATCACACACAAGCCATGGTGGCTGCTGCACTGCACTCTGGGTCTGACATCACACACAAGCCATTATTGACCACCGCAACACTTCCGGGATTCTGAAATCGGGGAGGAGATTGCGGGGGGAGCATATGAATGAATGTGGATGAGAGCCGTGATGTAAGTGGTTGCAGCTACGGCTGTGGGGGTGCTAGAGACATGATCCAATAGACTTTTATGCGCCTCAATCTCCTGAACACGGCGGGACCCATTCCTAATCGATCAGACCTAAATCGGCAGAGAAAAAGCCCATTTTAAAGCACCTATTCTGCATGCACATGCGCAGAGTGCCCATGGAGTCTGGACGACGCGAGATGACGCACGAATGAATGTGGACTGTTCCATCAGAGGGCGGAGCTTCGGTGGTAATGTGAGTGGCTACAGACCGCTGCACTTAAATATAAACATTAGTCTACCTGGAGACTCAATGAGGTAATTGTAGATGTCGTCATAAGACGAGTCTGGCCATTTAGTGGGATCATTGTTTCATTATCCTGTTCGGCTGAAAGGACACTGGCCACCGAAGCTCCCCCCCTCTGATGGAACAGTCCACATTCATTCGTGCGTCATCTCGCGTCGTCCAGACTCCATGGGCACTCTGCGCATGTGCATGCGGAATAGGTGCTTTAAAATGGGCTTTTTCTCTGCCGATTTAGGTCTGATCGATTAGGAATGGGTTGCGCCGTGTTCAGGAGATTCAGGCGCATAAAAGGCTATTGGATCATGTCTCCAGCACCCCCACAGCCGTAGCTGCAACCACTTACATCCTTACATCAAGGCTCTCATCCACATTCATTCATTTGCTCCCCCCCGCAATCTCCTCCCCGATTTCAATGTAACGCGGAAGTGCAGTGGTCTATGGTGGCTGCTGCACTGCACTCTGGGTCTGACATCACACACCTTTCACTACCGCACTACAGAAGGTTAACCCTTTCACTACCACACTACAGACGGTTAACCCTTTCACTAGATGTTAAATTCAGCGAGCCTCAGGAGACCAAAGCGATGGAACAGAGGCTTTGAGGGCGCTCTATACCCGGACCATGACAGCACTTGTAGTACCCTCTTTTGTAAGCTTTCTAGTTTCTTGAGATGGCTGGGGTATGTGTTGCACCACATGACATTACAGTAATTAATGAGGGGTTCATACAAGGTTTTGTATAAAGTGAGAACTACCACACTACAGACAGTTAACCTTTCACTACCACACTACAGACAGTTAACCTTTCACTACCACACTACAGACAGTTAACCTTTCACTACCACACTACAGACAGTTAACCTTTCACCACCACACTACAGACGGTTAACCTTTCACTACCACACTACAGACGGTTAACCTTTCACCACCAATCTACAGATGGTTAACCTTTCACTACCACACTACAGACGGTTAAACTTTCACTACCACACTACAGACAGTTAACCTTTCACCACCACACTACAGACGGTTAACCTTTCACTACCACACTACAGACGGTTAACCTTTCACCACCAATCTACAGATGGTTAACCTTTCACTACCACACTACAGACGGTTAACCTTTCACTATCACACTACAGAAGGTTAACCCTCTCACTACCACTACACATTAACCCTTTCACCACCACACTACAGACGGTTAACCTTTCACTACCACACTACAGATGGTTAACCTTTCACTACCACACTACAGACGGTTAACCTTTCACTATCACACTACAGAAGGTTAACCCTCTCACTACCACTACAGAACATTAACCCTTTCACCACCACACTACAGACGGTTAACCTTTCACTACCACACTACAGACGGTTAACCTTTCACTACCACACTACAGACGGTTAACCTTTCACTACCACACTACAGAAGGTTAACCCTTTCACTACCACACTACAGACAGTTAACCCTTTCACTACCACACTACAGACGGTTAACCCTTTCACTACCACACTACAGACGGTTAACCCTTTCACTACCACACTACAGACGGTTAACCCTTTCACTACCACACTACAGAAGGTTAACCCTTTCAATACCACACTACAGACGGTTAACCCTTTCACTAGATGTTAAATTCAGCGAGCCTCAGGAGACCAAAGCGATGGAACAGAGGCTTTGAGGGCGCTCTATACCCGGACCATGACAGCACTTGTAGTACCCTCTTTTGTAAGCTTTCTAGTTTCTTGAGATGGCTGGGGTATGTGTTGCACCACATGACATTACAGTAATTAATGAGGGGTTCATACAAGGTTTTGTATAAAGTGAGAACTACCACACTACAGACAGTTAACCTTTCACTACCACACTACAGACAGTTAACCTTTCACTACCACACTACAGACAGTTAACCTTTCACTACCACACTACAGACAGTTAACCTTTCACCACCACACTACAGACGGTTAACCTTTCACTACCACACTACAGACGGTTAACCTTTCACCACCAATCTACAGATGGTTAACCTTTCACTACCACACTACAGACGGTTAAACTTTCACTACCACACTACAGACAGTTAACCTTTCACCACCACACTACAGACGGTTAACCTTTCACTACCACACTACAGAAGGTTAACCTTTCACTACCACACTACAGACGGTTAACCTTTCACCACCAATCTACAGATGGTTAACCTTTCACTACCACACTACAGACGGTTAACCTTTCACTATCACACTACAGAAGGTTAACCCTCTCACTACCACTACACATTAACCCTTTCACCACCACACTACAGACGGTTAACCTTTCACTACCACACTACAGATGGTTAACCTTTCACTACCACACTACAGACGGTTAACCTTTCACTATCACACTACAGAAGGTTAACCCTCTCACTACCACTACAGAACATTAACCCTTTCACCACCACACTACAGACGGTTAACCTTTCACTACCACACTACAGACGGTTAACCTTTCACTACCACACTACAGACGGTTAACCTTTCACTACCACACTACAGAAGGTTAACCCTTTCACTACCACACTACAGACAGTTAACCCTTTCACTACCACACTACAGACGGTTAACCCTTTCACTACCACACTACAGACGGTTAACCCTTTCACTACCACACTACAGACGGTTAACCCTTTCACTACCACACTACAGAAGGTTAACCCTTTCAATACCACACTACAGACGGTTAACCCTTTCACTACCACACTACAGACGGTTAACCTTTCACTACCACACTACAGAAGGTTAACCTTTCACTACGATACTACAGAAGGTTAACCTTTCACTACCACACTACAGACAGTTAACCTTTCACTACCACACTACAGACGGTTAACCTTTCACTACCACACTACAGACGGTTAACCTTTCACTACCACACTACAGAAGGTTAACCTTTCACTACCACACTACAGAAGGTTAACCTTTCACTACCACACTACAGACGGTTAACCTTTCACTACCACACTACAGACGGTTAACCTTTCCCTACCACACTACAGACGGTTAACCTTCTCACTACCACACTACAGACGGTTAACCTTTCACTACCACACTACAGACAGTTAACCTTTCACTACCACACTACAGACAGTTAACCTTTCACTACCACACTACAGACAGTTAACCTTTCACTACCACACTACAGACGGTTAACCTTTCACCACCAATCTACAGACGGTTAACCTTTCACTACCACACTACAGACGGTTAACCTTTCACTACCACACTACAGAAGGTTAACCCTCTCACTACCACACTACAGAACATTAACCCTTTCACCACCACACTACAGAAGGTTAACCCTCTCACTACCACACTACAGAACATTAACCCTTTCACCACCACACTACAGACGGTTAACCTTTCACTACCACACTACAGACGGTTAACCTTTCACTACCACACTACAGACGGTTAACAGTGAAAGGGTTAACCCTTTGTCGTGTGGCAGTGAAAGGGTTAACCTTCTGTATTGTCGCAGTGAAAGGGTTAACCATTTGGTAGTGCGGCAGTGAAAGGGTTCAAAGGCACAGCACCGTACCTACCGTACATCGTGGGAATGATGATGTTGTGTCTTTGGCACCTGGCTGTGAGCGGGTTGGTTTGGAGGAGGGGGAGAGGAGGCCGGTTTCAAAAGCATGGATTTATGTTCTAGGCAGACTTTATTTCTAGACTGTTGATCAAGGACTGTTTCCATCTTCATGAAGCAGTCGTGTTATAGTCCAGGACTAGTCTCAATCCCCGTCAGGGAAGCCGGCCTCTAACTCATTAAGCTCACGTATATATCGAGTTACATGTACTCTTGCCAGACAAGCTATCAAATTAAAGAGAAGAGATTGGTGTCTGTTCCCTGTGTTCGTTTGTTAATGTGATTAGCCTGACCAATTATATCCATTGTTGTGGATATATTTTTGATTGATTGATTTTGTTTTCTTTATTATTTGTATTATAGTGTCATGCACACTGCCCAGCCCAAACAGACGTATACAGACAATGCAATGCAACTAGGTCTTGGTGATATGACCAAAATATTACAAAATATCACATTATTCTTCTTAGATTTGACGGTATAACGGTATTTGATGGTATGTCGTTTTCCAGTACAAATTACAATGTGATATGATGACGTGTGTTTTTTTTTTTACGTTTCTATCTTGTAATACAGCTGTCAGGGTGCTATTTCATTCAAGATGGTCTATTTTCCATTATTTTATGTAGCTGCGAGGTCATCTTTTTTATTAATAAAAAAATATGCGTTATGCATATATATATTTTTAATAATATGTATACATTGTAGGGCTGTCCCCGACTAAGGATTTGGATAGTCTACTTTGATTGGCCGAAATGAGCCGATAGTCGACTATTAGTCGACTATGAAAAAAATATATCTTAGAAAAAAATTATATATTTTTAAAATTTATATATATATATTAGGGATGTCCGATATTATCGGCCTACCGATATTATCGGCCGATATCGGCATTAAAATGTGATATCGGAAAATATCGGTATCGGTTTTCATTTTTTTATTTATTCTTTTACATTTCTATAACCTTTATTTACCCAGGCAAGCAAGTAAGAACAAATTCAGATTTTATTTATTGTCAAAAGTATGCATAATGTTGTGTTAATTCCACAACAAGAGATATGTAATGTTAATTACCTGACATTATTCAATTTTTGGGGGGGCTGGGGAACCCAGCATATATCGGTATCGGTTGGTATCGGTTGATATCGGTATCGGAAATTAAGAGTTGGACAATATCGGTATCGGTAAAAAAGCCAATATCGAGCATCCCTAATATATATATATATATATATATATATATATTTTTTTTTTATCATTCCATTTGGGCTGTGGGGGTGCTTAATGTCTGAAGGAGTCGACTGAAGGCTTCTTGTCCTCTGCAAAAGCATGCAATTGGTCCACTGATGGATACATCTTGATATTTGTCTAGTCTAGTGTGTCCTCTGTGCCTGTTTTCTTAGGCAGTTAGCCTCTGGTATGCGTGCCATTAGCGTTAGGCACGCTTATAGGCCTCTTTTCTTTTGGAAAGAATGCTAAAACATGTTTTATTTTTATTTTTCATTTTTTTTTGCATTCGACTAAGAGGTTGGCAGTCGACTACGGCTCCTTTCGATCGATTAGTCGACTATTCGACTAATAGGGGTCAGCCCTAATACATTGTGGACGATGGTATAGTAATTCATATTCAGCATACCTTCCAGCAACATATACATATATAATGGTTAGGGATGTCCGATATTATCGGCCTACCGATATTATCAGCCGATATTGGCATTCAAATCGGTATCGTTTTTTTTTTGTGTTTTACTTTTTTTACATTTATTTAACCTTTATTTAACCAGGCAAGCAAGTAAGAACAAATTCTTATTTTATTTATTGTCAAAAGTATGCATAATGTTGTGGTATTTCCACGACAAGAGATATGTAATGTTAATTACCTGAAATTATTCCGTTTTTTGGGGGGCTGGGGAACCCCGCATATATCATATCGGTTGATATCGGTATCGGAAATTAAGAGTTGGACAATATCGGTATATCGGTTAAAAAAAGCCACCATCGAACATCCCTAGTAATGGTACATACAGTATACTCCCATTGCACACGTATATAAGAGGTTCTGTCTTCAGGCTTCACCAACTAAGATAATACTTTCTTGAAACACAGCTCCCAAGATTTTCATTTAACCAAAAGAAGTTTGCGTAAAAATAGATGACATTTTACTCAAGAGTTCCCTTCTTATTTAATCCTATATTATTAGGTTCCCGCTCTTCTGTCCGTGTGCAACGTGGGTTCTGAAGACCAGGGAAATGGTAAAGACACATGGGAGTCCTGGTGTCCGTGTGCGGTGTAAGGCTGTCCCCGAAGCCTGTTTTTGGGATTCGAACTTCGTCAGGGTTTTTCGAACTAACGTTTGAACCTTCGTTTTTAATAAAAGAAAATTCAAAATTCTAATTTTTATTTTTTTGTTTTTATTTTAATTTAAAAAAAAATAATATCCTCAAACTAAATCCTGGTTCGATTCCCGCTCCTCCCGGGCAGCGTGTCAAAGTGTCCTTGAGCAAGACACTTAACCCCTAATTGCTCCCGATGTGCAGGTTGGTTGCCTCTGCCATCGGTGTGTGAGTGAATGTGTGAGTGAACGGGTAAAATGTTTCAAGTTTCTTTAATAGTTGTCATACAAAATGCTTCTTACTGTTACGCTCCAGAGACTGTGCTAGACAAGATAGTATCAAATAACATAGTATAGCATGTAGTTTAGAAGAAGAAAATGAGGTCACAGTGTTCGGTATAGACATATGTACAATGTTCTGAGTTACCATATAATATACAATACTATGCAGTGTACTAATGTACAGTACTATATAGTGCAAAGCAGAAATGGGATGAGGTACAATTTAGGTACAATTTACAGTAAGGTGTACGAGTTGTAGTGCAATCCTTCATCAATAAATATAAAGTGTGGGGAGTGGGTGCTACAGTGTGTTTGTTTAAAGTGAGTGTGTGCGTGTGGATGTGTGTGCTATGTGCGTTTGGTGGTTGTTGTTGTGTAGGGGAGGATCTATGGTGGTTGTTGTTGTGTAGTGTTCATTCATTGTTCGTTTAGCAGCCTGATGGCCTGGGGATAGAAGCTTCTTCTGAGTCTTTCTGTGCTCGCCTTGAGACTCCGGTATCGCTTGCCTGACCGCAGCAGTTCAAAGAGGCAGTTGTTCGGGTGACTGGAGTCTTTAATGATTCTCTTAGCCTTGCCCTTGCAACGCTTGTTGTAAATGTTCTGGAGGGTGGGGAGCCCCCCTCCAATTGTGCGTTCGGCTGAACGTGTCACTCTCTGTAGTCTGCTACGGTCTTGTGCAGTGCTATTCCCAAACCAGGAGGTGATGTTGCCGGTCAAGATGCTCTCTATTGTACATGAGTAGAAGTTCTTAAGGATCTTCTGACTGACTTGGAACTTCCTTAGGCGCCTGAGGAAGTAGAGGCGTTGTCGTGCCTTCTTCACAACACTGTCAATGTGTGTGGTCCATGTCAAGTCCTCGGATATGTAGGCTCCGAGGTACTTAAAGCTGTTGACTCTCTCAACCGGTGCCCCGTCGATGCTGAGGGGGCTGTAGTCCTTGACCCCCGACCTCCTGAAGTCCACAATCATCTCCTTTGTTTTGCTGACGTTCAGAGAGAGGCTGTTTTCCATGTGAAGAACAAATTGTAAAGCGATTTGGATAAAAGCATTATATAAAAATGCAGCCATTTACCATATCCTCGCACCATACCGTGTCCTCGCACTCCTACCTGCACTTCACCTCCAGACTCCCCCAGTGTTGAGTGCCTGTCACAGTAGCTCACCGGGGACGCCATTCATCAGCCTCCTCTGATGCTCTCCGTCCTAATTTAAGAGTCTCTCTCTCTCTCTCTCTCTCTCTCTCTCTCTCTCTCTCTCTCTCTCTCTCTCTCTCTCTCTCTGTCTCTCTCTCCCTGTCTATCCCTCTCTCTCCATCTCTCTCCCTGTCTATCCCTCTCTCTCCATCTCTCTCTCCCTGTCGCTCTCTCTCTCCCTGTCTCTCTCTCCATATCTCTCTCCCTGTCTCTCTCTCTCCCTGTCTCTCTCTGTCTCTCTCTCCCTGTCTATCCCTGTCTCTCTCTCGCTCTCTCTCTCTATCTCTCCATCTCTCTCTGTCAATTCAATTCAATTCAATTCAAATGGCTTTATTGGCATGACGCAACTTGTACATATTGCCAAAGCAAATGATTAATAACATTAATAACACAACTCTCTCTCTCCCTGACTATCCCTCTCTCTCTGACGTAGTGTCACTCTGTTCTCTCTCTCTCTCTCTATCTCTCTCTCTCTCTCTCTCTCTCTCTCTCTCTCTCTCTCTCTCTCTCTCTCTCTCTCTCTCTAACCCTTGCTCTCTTGTTCTCCTCTACACACTGCAACATGAATCAGACTCAGAAAGGTCTTTATTGCAAAGTAGTTTACACATACAAGCAATTATTGATTTGGTCGCTTGGCACGACATTAAACGGACAGACAATTAAGGTAGAATAAAATATAATATATATAATACGATTTATAATATAATTATAAAATAAAATGGGCCAGGGCTGTACAATTGTGCACGATATGGTTGAGTGTATACACTAATTAGAATAAGAATAAGAATACAGTGGGATGATACACTTCTCAAAATCAACACACACAACCCCACTCCCCACACAACCCCACTCCACACACACACACACACACACACACACACACACACACACACACACACACACACACACACACACACACACACACACACACACACACACACACACACACACACACACACACACACACACACACACACACACACACAGTCTACACGTATTTGTCAGGGCACACATTCATTCACACCCCCCCCCCCCCCCCCCCCCCCCCCCCCCCCCCCCATCATCCCCATGGCTCACTCTCTGTGACCTGCCGGGAGACCTTCACACAATTAAAACATGTTTCCAAGATGGATGCCGGGTTATTTTAGGATACAGCCTAGTTGTGGAGGTTCCATTACGCACGTGGTTGACCAGGGCTGATGGTTCACCCCCGGCCCCAGGCACTTTTAAGTCTCCGCAGACGCTTCTTATTCTTAATATATGTGTGGTGGTTTTTATGAATAACCTGCTGGGGTTGGCATTTGTGTATTTCAGGGCAGGAGTGACGTGAGAATAACCAGTCTGGTACTCCAGACTTTACCGGTTAAAGGGGAACGCCACCCATTTTCAAGAAGCTACATTGTTATTCAATTTACAATTTCCTTTTCTTGTAATTTAGCGGACGCTTTTATCCAACGCGACTTACAGATTGTGAACGACAGGTGTGTCACCAGGAGGGGTACATCTCTGGCAGCGAAGGGTCAGTGGCTTTGTTCGCCAAATAGTATCGAGCTTGAGTGTTACACTCTGAGTGCACGGTAGTACAGACATATTAGCAAGATTGGTAGTAGTATAATAACACTTTGACTGCCATGAAATGTGTTTTGACGTCATTGCTGGCCATGCTCAAGTTGCCGGGGGACGCTGTACAGCGTCCTTATATCAATATTTCAAAAATCTGCGATCGGATTCATATGTCCCCTCCGCTGGCCTGAGATCCACCAGCAGGACCCACTGAGCTCTCTGGCGGTTCAGGAGCGCAATCTGGTGGCCGATCGGCGCAATCGCTTTAACAGGAAGTGGCATAGAGGTTGTGCTACGTCCGTAGTACTTCCGGGTGCTCGCTATAGGTCCCGCGACTCTGGCTCGTCACGCTACACAGTGATCGATTGCCAATAACTCGATAAACAACATGATTTGGACGTATATACCATTATACAAGCTGGAGATGGACCGGGTAAATTTACATCCCATAATGATAAGATTTCAACTCTACGATGATCGCCCAACGGCGCGCGGAGACTGGGGTGAGTTTCAGCGTGTAACGTTACCGTCTTCGATACTAACTGCTATTATCAACATTTGACCCACATTAGATGATTGGTATAACGCTGCCCACGGAATTATAAACGGCCCCTAGCCCATCCGGTCAACATCAGATGACATGTAGTAACTTCTAGAAGTACGTCTAGTTGTAATTTTTTATATCGCGCTGATTGCCATAAAACTGTATTGCATCATCAATATAATGTATTTGGGGCTATAGATCACGTTCTGGAGAAAGCTGCAGAAAGAGATGAAAACATACTTATACATTAGACCATACTTTACTATGAATATGTGAATGAAAAAGTTTAACGTTGCTACACAATGAACAATACATATAGGACTTTGAATGGGCCCTAATAATGGCAATGTAGCAATAGAATTTAAAAAGTTATAGCCCTGCAAAGAAGGGGACTTTCTCCATAGACAAATAGCGCTGGCAATCTATGGTATATCATGAATTTAACCATAGGCAACCAAAGTGTTAATAGTAGCATAGTATTAGGGTACATAATAGTAAAAAGACAGTAAGTAAGTAATTAAGAGGTATTCCTATCTAAATAATAAAAATTCAGTCTCTATCTGTCAACCAGTGTTGGAGTCCAGGGCCCTCATTTATCAATGGTGCGTACGCACAGATATGTGCGTAAACCGTGCGTACGATAATTTCTAAGCAAAGTGTGGGACTTATCAATTTGAACGTGTGCTTGAGATTGTGCGTATATCTACGCACAGCTCAGACCGTGCGTACATTGCGCCCAGCGGTAGAATATGAAGACTGCAGACGGACGGAATATGCTTTCAACAGTTTCATGCATTAGTTTCAACAAATAGCGACATTAGTGTAATTATTGTCAAACCCTATAAATAGCATTTGGAATAGGTATTTCCGAATGAATTCAGCCTGGTTCATAGCGTTATTATAGGAATACTTCTCGCGGTGTGCGCTCAGATGTTTTCAGAGATATAGGGCAGTCTATTTGCAGAGAGAGAACATAATAATATTAAGTAGAGTCCGCTACCCGATGACACATTCTCCTTGATTTGTACCGCAATTTGGCACCCAAATTGGAGCGTGGAGCAAAACGCATGCAGTGTTGGATGTCGTAATTTCCCCAACCCCCAACTACATACAATATCCATATATCAATAATAACAGCAGGCCGAGGCCAAGAGAGGATTTTACGCCAGGTTACCCAACATCATCGCCATCGGAGCAATAGACTGTACCCGTGTAGCTTCAAAGCTCCATCAATAAACAAATCCAGTTATGTGAACGGGATTCCACTCGGTCAATGTACAGATAATCTGCGATGCGCATTTTGGCTGATAATGTCGTTGCCGGGAGGAACACGACTCATTCAGGCCTAATTGTATTTAATTCAATTGTAATGTTATTACTGGGGTATCTGCAAATTAAAACATCACTTAAATGCAGATCAGGGTTATCCACTGAAGCCATAATGACTCTGACCAAAACCACGGGCTCACGAGCGCACAATAGGCATTGTATAGAGCGCAGAGTTGGCCTGCTGACATTGATTTCATTTCAGTCATTATAGTGCTTAATGTCGGGTCAGCTTGTCATTTATTTCTGTCAATGTGCTGGTTCTGTAGCAGGACTGGATCAGTCAACATCCTTGGCACCGACACACTCCCTCCTCCTCAGCGGAGTTGTCTGTGAAATTGACAACTTCATTGGATTTATTTATTCTCAAAAAATATCTATAATCATACCATTAAATATTGTTTAAAATAAAACGCTAAATACTATTATTCTGTGTGTCATGTTTCCAAATAAGATTGTTCACAACGGGAAATGCAGTATACGTTCAATTTGTTAAATAATAATAATGCAGGACCTCTTTAGTGGGTCTTTAATCGGCATATTAATTTGTCCTTACTACATGGTGTGGTGCCAAAAAACATCAAAATTGGGAGAATAATACCCATTTATAAATCAGGTGACAAAAATAGTATTAATAATTACCGTCCAATATCCGTGTTATCAGCTCTATCCAAAGTGTATGAAAGAGTTGTGTACAACAGATTAAGCGAATACACTACCAAGCTAAATATACTCACCAGTTCTCAATACGGCTTTAGGAAAAAGAGAACAACATACATGGCAATATTAGACCTCATTGAAAAAATACATGATGCATGCCATTGATCAGGGTGATTGTGGGGTGGGCGTTTTCTTGGACTTATCAAAGGCCTTTGACACCATTGACTTCACTATTCTACTTGGGAAACTACACCATTATGGCATAAGGGGTCTGGCTCAGTAGCTATTTACATGGTAGGCAACAGTACGTCGATATAAACAATCACAAATCAATAAAAATGGACATCAAATATGGGGTCCCCCAGGGGTCAATTCTAGGGCCTTTACTATTTATTCTTTATATAAATGACTTTGTCAACTCATCTGAACTTCTGCACAAAGTAATATGAGCTGATGACACTAATTTGTTTCTGTCACATAAAAATCCACCCGAGCTACAAGATCTACTCAACACAGAACTACAAAAAGTGGACACCTGGTTTAAATGCAACAAATTATCACTTAATCTCAGCAAAACAAACTTTATTGTCTTCCACTCAAGTTGGATGCGCACACATCACATGTGCATACAAATAAATGGAAAGGAGCTGTCAAGAGTGGTGTCCACAAAATTCCTGGGGGTCGTCATCGATGACTCACTCAACTTCAAATGCCACATAAAATATCTACAAACAAAACTGTCCAAATATGTTGGCTTATTCTGTAAAATACGTCATTTTCGTCCCTTGCCTGCCCTTCTCCCTCTATACAAAACCTTGTATGAACCCCTCATTAATTACTGCAATGTCATATGGTGCAACACTTACCCCAGCCATCTCAAGAAACTAGAAAGCTTACAAAAGAAAATACTACGAGTACTATCATGGTCCGGGTATAAAGCGCCCTCAAAGCCTCTGTTCCATCGCTTTGGTCTCCTGAGGCTCGCTGAATTTAACATTCATCAAAACGCATCAATTATGTATCAAGTTGTCAACAACATGAATCACAGACTGTCTGAGCTTGTCCCAGTCTGCCAACCACTGCACAGATCTGGAACAAGCTTGACGAGAATCTGAAAATGACTAAAACCTTTAAAACATTTAAAAAAATCACTGAAAGAGGAACTGCTTAAATCATATCTCTAATTAAAATTATAACTTAGGAATACAATTTGTCTGTATTATGTATCTATGTTATATGTCCGTTAGTAGGTAGGTGTGTAAACCTACCCACATTGTATGTTTGGTTTAGTTTAGTTTTTTGTTTATTGTTTTGTTGTTTATATTCTGTTTATATCTGTGTTCAGGCTCCCTCCAAAAGCTTTAAATAGCTTCTTGGGAGACCTGGCACATGCACACAATTGCGACATTGTTATATCACATGAGGATACTTACATGTAATGTATCGTGTGTGTGTGTGTGTGTGTGAATAAATTCATTCATTCATTCATTCATTCATTCATTCATTCATTCATTCATTCATTCATTCATTCATTCATTCATTCATTCATTCATTCATTCATTCATTCATGTAACGAACTGGACATGCAATTGGAGCAGCACACACACACGGGATACACACCCACACACATGCATTGTCTTTTTCTCAGTCGCCGATGCGATAGTCTCTGCGCCTAACCCATCCCGTCGTCCTTCCCCCCAATGGGCAGCCGGGAGCAGATAGGGCATCAACGTGAGCCGCGCCCCGGGGACCAATCCAAGTGCTCCTGTCCGTCTTCGTCAAGGACGCCACAGCGTTAGCGATCTGTTGTTGTGCATGTTTTTCCATTGGGTTTATCTTATCGGGGGGGGAAACCCTTGCGAGCATGGGGAGAACATGCAAACTCCACACAGAAAGGCCTGGGAGATACCCCACCTGGGTAACTGGCATCATGGAAACCTGGTCCCCAAGCGGGAATCGAACCCTGGACCTTCTTGGTGTGAGGCGACAGTGTTAACCTTAACCACTACACCACCGTGCCGCTTGGTTAGACCTCCGTGATCAATCGCGCTCTCAGTGAAATTTCTCATAGTTCGCTCGGCTTAGTCCATTATTTCACATCCCATGGGGGTGTTTCATTACCATATATGGATAATCATGCACAAGCATAGACGGTAAGAACAGAATAGGCCCTACTCATATTGGGCATAGAATATTGATGGCTAATGAATTTGTTTGGCTATTCTGTCACAAAGTAAATAAACTCCCTTTGAAATGGTGATCGCTGTGTCATTTTAGTTTAATTCCCAAAGAATCCTGTCCCTTTAACATTCATGAAGCATCTTGTTTTGGAGATAGAAAGGTATTTCTAGGACACCAACCAGATGTAGAATTATGCACAGCCGTATCGGCAGCTTTCAGCGATGGCATCCCAGCAATGAGCAGAATGTCACCAGAATGAGCTGCAGAGGCTCTGCGCTGCATTAGTACTAGTGGCCGACCGGTGAATCGAGCATTTTGAGATAATCGGCCAATGGCTGAGCCAGTGTCGTAGTCGAGTCACTACATTTTGTAGTCCGAGTCGAGTCTCGAGTCCCCAGTGTTCGAGTCCAAGTCACCAAAGAAGAGCCAGAGTTGAGTCCGAGTGGAGCATAGCGTGGAGAAAGTGACACGAGGGGAGCATAGCGTGGAGAAAGTGACACGAGGGGAGCATAGAGTGGAGAAAGTGACACGAGGGGAGCATAGAGTGGAGAAAGTGCAGACACGGACTCGGACTTGTTAATTGATAAATACAGTTTTTTTTTTGTAATAGGCCGCCCTAATCATTTGGCATAAGGTATTGATGGCTAGTGCATTTGTTTGGCTATTGTGTCACAAAGTAAATAAACTCCCTTTGAAATGGTGACCGCTGTGTCATTTATGTTTAATGTAGACCTTTTTTTATTTGTATGTCAACTCTTTGACTGCCAGAGTGGAGTGGACTCAACCTTGATGACTTGGACTCTGACTAGAGTAACGGGGACTCGACTCGGACTTGACCTGGGCTCTTCTTTGGTGACTCGAGACTCGACTCGGACTCGAGATTTAGTGCCTCGACTACAACACTGCTGTCAACATGCACCACTTGCTCCCAAAGCGATAATCAGAGAGAGAGAGAGCCGTGGAACTTGTGATGTCACCTGGATGGAACATCTGGGGCTGCTCCATTGATAGTGATTGTAGCACTAACTTTGTGGGCCAATAAAGAAGAGGTCTATTTTGGTGTAAGGGCTCATATACACATTTATATGGGCCCAAAGAATCTGTGCCCAATTCATTGTCTACTGAGCAGCTGTAGATTATACAGCCACCCTAGGGCACATTAATACAGGATTATTGAAATGGGTGGGATTCCCAGATGTGGGGAGAATGACCCAGACAAACTAACAATCGAGGGGAATTTGAAAAAATTTAATAATCCATAAAATGGGAAAGATATGAACAGTGATCAGTAATAAGTCATTGATACAAATGTGGATACACTTCAGAGTTACTGAGGACTAGCGGTTGACACGGGTTAAGATGAATATTGAGTAATCACAAGACATGATAATGATAAGTAAGCCATCACTTATTAACAGATTAACACGTTCATATCAAACCCATCTCCTAGCAGGCATTATGGTTGTGGCCCCCAGGCTGTCTGACTGTCTCCTAGCAGGCATTATGGCTGTGGCCCCCAGGCTGTCTGACTGTCTCCTAGCAGGCATTATGGCTCTGGCCCCCAGGCTGTCTGACTGTCTCCTAGCAGGCATTATGGCTGTGGCCCCCAGGCTGTCTGACTGTCTCCTAGCAGGCATTATGGTTGTGGCCCCCAGGCTGTCTGACTGTCTCCTAGCAGGCATTATGGCTGTGGCCCCCAGGCTGTCTGACTGTCTCCTAGCAGGCATTATGGTTGTGGCCCCCAGGCTTTCTGACTGTCTCCTAGCAGGCATTATGGCTCTGGCCCCCAGGCTGTCTGACTGTCTCCTAGCAGGCATTATGGTTGTGGCCCCCAGGCTGTCTGACTGTCTCCTAGCAGGCATTATGGCTCTGGCCCCCAGGCTGTCTGGCTCTGTCTCCTAGCAGGCATTATGGCTCTGGCCCCCAGGCTGTCTGACTGTCTCCTAGCAGGCATTATGGCTCTGGCTCCCAGGCTGTCTGACTGTCTCCTAACAGGCATTATGGCTCTGGCCCCCAGGCTGTCTGACTGTCTCCTAACAGGCATTATGGCTCTGGCCCCCAGGCTGTCTGACTGTCTCCTAGCAGGCATTATGGCTCTGGCCCCCAGGCTGTCTGACTGTCTCCTAGCAGGCATTATGGCTCTGGCCCCCAGGCTGTCTGACTGTCTCCTAACAGGCATTATGGCTCTGGCCCCCAGGCTGTCTGACTGTCTCCTAACAGGCATTATGGCTCTGGCCCCCAGGCTGTCTGACTGTCTCCTAACAGGCATTATGGCTCTGGCCCCCAGGCTGTCTGGCTCTGTCTCGCTCTCCCAACCTTCTAATCTCTTAAACAGAAGTTCCTCTCTAAAAGTAGCCTCTATTTAAGTACCAGGCTTTTTTTTAGAAAATATAACAGTGGACGTTGCCCCCTGACTAGAAGATATTGGCACTTTTTTTTGATTGATTGAATACTTTATTTTGACACAAATCGTAGGACAAAAACATTTTAAAAGACAAGACAATAACAGTGTCAACAACGCTGGTCAAAAATGGATAAAACACAATAAAGCCAAGGCTTGTTTCCATTGTGGTCCATACATGGAACATAAAAAGGCACAGAAACACAAATGGACATGTACACTAGACAGGACACATCCTAAAAATGTGTATAAAAACACCTAACCTGACAACTCATACAGTTAACTAATGTTAAAAGAAAATCCGCAAAACCCTTAAAAGCAACTCTTGATAAAAGAAATAAAAGCCAAGTTATGATAAAAGAGATAAAAAACATTTTAAGACCAATTTGAGTTGCTGCTGAGCCATGTTTTTAGGGCGGATTTAAAACCGAGAGGGGAGTTCAGGAGTTTTATGAATGTTGGCAGGGCATTCCACATTACCGTAGCCGAGTAAAAAAATGCATCTTTCCCCATGCATGTCCTGACTCTCGGCGGGACCAGGTCCGTGGGGCTTCCTCTTGTGGCGTGTTTGTGGACATCTCCTACTTTATTAAAATAATTTACTAGGTACTTAACCCTTCAAGTCAAGGATCAAGTTTTTTGGGGGTCTGTGTTTATAATTTTTTATTGACCGTGAGATCCAACGATTCTCTCCTGAGCTCGATACGACGGAAATATGCTTTTAATACAACTTTGCATCTTGCAAATTGCATCCAAAGTCATATAGGAGAACCTCCTCCCCTGCCGCGACCCAGACGTTCCTTGCTGACCGCTGACCGGTGACCCACAGGAACAACACCCGACAGAGCGAGGTCAAGGCGGGGTCACACGGGTCACGTGGTTTTATCTGCCATCTCGTCTCAGGAATCTAAAAGCTGATGCTGAGGCTTCGTTCCCCTTTAAGTTGGGCCTTTACTCATAAAATCCTGTTCAATAGGGTCCCCTCATACTTATACTAGTGTCCAACTATTTTATGTGCTTTAGGGACACCCACACATATGCGACCAGGGGTAGTTTAACAGACATTAAACTGTGCAAATTCAAGAGCTCAATGGGGGGAACATACCTTTCAGTACTCAGCAGCTTGTGAGTGAAATAAACTTTCAGTACTCGGCAGCTTGTGAGTGGAATAAACTGCCAGTGTCCATAAAAAGTATTGAGTGAGAAAGAATCTTCAAACAGGCCCTGAAGAAATGGCTTAGGGCTTGTGTCCGTAGCGGAATTTTTTTTTCAAGGCAGACCGCTTTGAAAAAAAGGGAAAAAAAGCTCAGCGTTTTCCTGGGTCTCGCGACTGCCGCGGCTCCGCCCCTTCCTCGATGTTGATTACCTTGATGAGCGCGCTCCTTTCCAAAAGTTGAACTAGTTTCAACTTTATGCGCTGGGAGCGCTCCGCCCAAAAAAAACGCTGCCGCCGAGAGCTCATAAACGCGAGGCGCGGCGCTGGGAAGAGGAGCGCGCCTGACGCGCCTGTAGCATAGAAATGAATGACAGGAAGGAGCTGACAACTCATAAAACGTCCGCTATGGACACAAGCCCTTAGTCACCCACTCTGTTGACTTTGTGTTTGTTTGTTTTATTGTATACTTTTTTTTTATTCAAGTGTAGTGCTTGATTTAATTTGTGCATGTCATAATTTGTGCCTACTCGTCATCTTGCCACCCCCCCCCCCCCCCCCCCCTCTGGACCACAATGGAAATAAACCGTAAGGTTTTATTGTGTATCAATCCTCAACGGTTTTAAATGATATGTGATGGCTGTACATTTTGTGTACCAGTATTGTATGTGATTTTAGATTGTCGTAATAAATTCAATCAATCAATCAAGTCAGTCAGGCAGGCAGTCGTTCACTACTCGGTTAGTGTTTCATTACCAAAACCAATCTGTTTCCCAACCTGTCGCTGCAACAACATCACAACAACGGTGATGATTCGACCCCCCCCACCCCCCCCCCCCCGCCTTCAAGACAGCAGTCACTGATTTAGTAGCAAGGCTCTCCCTCTCTATCTCTCCGTCTCCATCTGTGTCTTATCACCTCCCTCGTTGCTCTGTCTCTCTCCTGTTCTCTCTTGAGTGAGGCGGGTGAATGACCTGTCTTTCTCCCACGGCTACACGGTCGTGTTGTTTCTCTCGCACTCTCCGCTCCCGGCCGCTGCTTCCCGTCTTTGATTCCAAGACGACCGATTGATTAGTCTTTCATGGTGTTTCCTGCCGACTTCTTTCTTTCTTCCACTGCTTGTCACCTGTGCATTTTTTCATCCATCTCTCTCTCTCTCTCTCTCTCTCTCTCTCTATCTCTTTCTCTCTCTCTCTCTCTCTCTCTCTCCCCCTCTCTCTCTCTCTCTGTCTGTCTTTCTCTTTTTCTCTCTCTTTGTCTCCCTCAGTCTGTCTCTCTCTCTTTGGCTCTCTGTCTCTATTTTTCTCTCTCTTTGTCTCCCTCACTCTTTGTCTCTCGCTCTCTCTCTCTGTCTCTTTCTCTCTCTCTTTGTCTCTCTGTCTCTCTCTTTCTCTATCTACCTCTGTCTCTCTCTCTCTCCTGTCTTTCACTCTCT
>NC_140182.1:15862381-15892381 GCF_963971535.1 Notolepis coatsorum
AGGTGTGCCTGGAAGTGGAAGCCCAAATATGGGCAGAGCCTAGCCATTGGGCCGTTACGTAGCGCCCAGTGGTGGCGTGGGGTTGCCACCACGACGTGTGTAATGAATCGTTTCCAGCAACAGTACATTCTCTATTATTCTTGTTTTATTAGGAGATTGCTGATATAAAGGAATATGTTATCTTAAATGATTTTATATGCACTGCCCCCCTGCAGCAGGAGGTGACCTTGAGAACCAAGTGTGCAGTCGTTCAGTATGAATACTACTAAATGAGATCTATCACCCTTAATACATTTATTCATGTCTATCATTCTCATGTATTGTATGGAAATCTTAAGCCTCTGTTCTGTGGCAACTGCCGGGCAGCTGTTGGTAAGAATCACAGGCAGACACCTCTGGATTCTGCTGACTAACTATAAGAGGAAACTGGTTACAGTAACTCACAAAATGTATGAATCAATCTATTGTTCCATTTATCTATTGTAAGAATGTATAGACAGACATCTACAAATATGTGTACTATTACAAAATGTGCCGTTTACTGTATTAAGACAGGCCATTGCTCATGTATATAAATGCACTGATTTGGCCCTCAGTATGTCCTTCACAACTGAACCACAGGTGACAAAAAACTGTAACCCTAGATCCTCGCTTTTCTTGTTTTCCCTTATTTCGTCGTATTGCATGCAGCTGAATGTGAAGAAGGCCAGGCCCCCAAAGAGTATACGATGTCACATGTTTGAGAGGTTCAGGACACACTCTCGCTGCGAGGCCCTGGCAGCTGTGATGTGTATTCTCTGTAATAATGTTTTTATTCACTCTGTAATAAATCTTTGAACCTTAGGCTGCGGTTAGACTGAGTTTCGTTTTCCAGGTCGCAACGTAGCCGGTAGGCGAGTCACACTTTCGTTTTGTCACCTGAGCACAGTGATGTAGTACACTGCCAAAGCAGTAGGTGGCAGTAGGTGGCGAACATGAAGGCAATTTTCAACCAATCAGAACTTGAATGTGCCAATACACTTCCTGCAAAGAAATGTCAACACGCCGCCATCTTTAAATGCCTCTGCTATTTAGCCAATGCAGCACTTATTTTTCAGCAAAGTGTAATAAAAGTGCAATAAACAAAACGGATACATTCACTGTGTGTTCTGCCTCTCATTTGTCGATGAAACAAAACTATCATCAACACAATTGACCACCAAGAGCGGAGTTTAATCTCATCGGCGCTAATTTTGTTAGCTTACATGCTAACACGATAGGAATATGCCATTATAACAGTATAGCATTGTGGCTAGAAGCTAACATTTAGCTCACGTTAACCAGCCAGCACCAAACTGATGATATCGGGAGCTATCAGTAGTTAGATAACATTAGAGACAACGCCTCGTGTATTAAACAAAAGTGAATAGATGACTGGGCCATTTTGTTTAATGCTTGTTAAGATTGAAAGAGGTATCTACTGCGCATGGGCGTTGAGCAACAACGGCTCCGCGCAGATTACACGACACGTTGTCGGCGAGTTTTTGGCGTTATTCCAAAACGGAAACACAATTTAGCGTTTTCAGTAGGGCCAAAACGTTTCCTGCCAAAACGGCATTTCTATCTAATAGGGACAGCAAACGTATTCAAAAAACGACCACAAAAACACTCGTCTAACCATGGCCTTACCGTCTCTTCAAGGTCAAATTAACTGAACCCGACAGATGTCACACTAATATGTCATGTTCTACAGTAGGACTTACTACTATAATACCTAATAAAATAAGTCATTAGGATAATATAAGCCTACTGTTGCTGGAACGATTAATTTTGCACGTATACAGTACGTGTGTGTGTGTGTGTGTGTGTGTGCATGCGCGCGCGCTGTGCGCAGCTGCCTCACTCACTAAGCCGTTTCTCCACTGGCACTAAGCAATAGAAATAAATACACCCAACAATAAATAATATAGAGAACAAGACGGTATATGGCATATTAATACAGTCTATTCCACTATACAGTAGCTATATCCGTGGCGATTGGGTTTAGTTATTATTTATTTATTTTTTCGGACATGGTTCGTTGAGTCATGATTATAAATGTAAAACATAATTGTTAATGATACAAATATTGTTGTATTTATTATCATTATAATTATTTAATTTCGCGGATGTCTGTAGAATCTAAGTGACCGCAATCCCCAATGACTTCTCCCAAATTAAGCCTTTAAAAACTTGCATGCACACCAATACATCCAGACAGGGGCGTAGCTGTAGATTCTGGGCCCCATGAAAGAATGTATTTGTAGGCCCCCAGTGAATGCGAGCGCGCGTAAGCGTGCTAGAGAATTTTTTTGTGGCCATTTATTTATTGATGAAAACGCATAATATGGTTTTTACCTATACATTCGGATCAGCAGTTCAGCAACTGCACTGTTGGTGGGTGAGCCTAGTAAAGGATGTCGCATTGCGTTCATTTTCAATGAATGGACCAATGCAATAGTCTACCAAAGCCCCCCCTCTCTCTCTATATATCTCACACACACACACTTCAGAAACAAACATAGTATCAATGAGAGCATCAATAATACACCCGAGTGATGTCTAGTAAAAAAAAAAAAAAAAAAAGAAATCTGGGCCCCCCCCCCCAGTGCTGGGCCCTTGGAATCATCCTAAACTCCCCCCCCCCCCAGCTACGCCCCTGCATCCAGACATAGTCGTATTTATTTGTATTATAATTATTGAATTCCACGGATGTCTGTAGAATCCAAGTGAACACAATCCCCAAGGACTTCTCCCAAATGAAGTCGTTAACAACACGGGTGCACAGCGGTCTGATGACTGCCCTTTTGAGTTCGTAAATCCTACCAAAATAATTTTACAAAACGAAGCAAAAAAAAGTTTCAAGTTTGGTTTTATTTGTCACGTATTAATATGTCACATATTATTATCACATAGTATATTATTTGTCACTAAGGTACATGTACATTACAGTGAAATGCTTGGTTTTGTATGAGCCCCCTGAGATTGTGCTTCATACAGTAAAAAAAAAAAAGGAAACAGAATAAAGACCAAACACTATAGAATATAGTTTGTATATATTAGTAAGTACAAACTAAAGTACAAAATGCAACAAAAATACAATGATTTCACAAGTACACATGCAAGTAACGTTACCCAAACAAACTATGCGTAGTCAAAAAAAATTATTAAACACACACACAACGGCAGCCAGATAGAGAAATAATCATCAGTTGTTCAATTCGGCCCAGTTTTGCTCATCGGACTGATCAATAAATGAATCACGATCACCAGCTGATATATTTGCTCAACGCACCGACACCAGGGCTCCAGACTGCAACTAATTTGATCACATCTGCCACCGTAAATCTGTCTGGTGCCACTAAAACAAAACAATTGGTCGCGCCATTGCGACCCAAGACATAATTTATGCCCAGAGATTTATCCCTGGAGTGGCTTTTGGAGTGAGTTTACATGGTGTGACAAAACATGAAACCACATGTACTGTGTTCATTATAAACAGTCTGGGCCTACTATTGCGGGCAATACCAAACTTAACTTGTGTCTGCAAAAGCTAATTCTAAACACGAGGAGACATTTACTATCCACACCAAAAGCCGCAAGCACTTACAATGCCGGGACACATGCATCACCGGCGCAGATGCCCCCCTCTCCACAGCGCCCCCTTTTGGCCAATGCGCTGAGAATCGTTCTGACTCTGGCCCCCAGGCTGTCTGACTGTCTCCTAGCAGGCATTATGGCTCTGGCCCCCAGGCTGTCTGACTGTCTCCTAGCAGGCATTATGGTTGTGGCCCCCAGGCTGTCTGACTGTCTCCTAGCAGGCATTATGGTTGTGGCCCCCAGGCTGTCTGACTGTCTCCTAGCAGGCATTATGGCTCTGGCCCCCAGGCTGTCTGACTGTCTCCTAGCAGGCATTATGGTTGTGGCCCCCAGGCTGTCTGACTGTCTCCTAGCAGGCATTATGGTTGTGGCCCCCAGGCTGTCTGACTGTCTCCTAGCAGGCATTATGGTTGTGGCCCCCAGGCTGTCTGACTGTCTCCTAGCAGGCATTATGGTTGTGGCCCCCAGGTTGTCTGGCTGTCTCCTAGCAGACATTATGCTCTGGCCCCCAGCCCCAGGCACTCTGGCTGTCTCCTAGCAGACATTATGCTCTGGCCCCCAGCCCCAGGCACTCTGGCTGTCTCCTAGCAGACATTATGCTCTGGCCCCCAGCCCCAGGCACTCTGGCTGTCTCCTAGCAGGCATTATGGTTGTGGCCCCCAGGCACTCTGGCTGTCTCCTAGCAGGCATTATGGTTGTGGCCCCCAGGTTGTCTGGCTGTCTCCTAGCAGACATTATGCTCTGGCCCCCAGCCCCAGGCACTCTGGCTCAGTCTCGCTGTCCCAACCTTCTAATCTCTGTCTCAGACCATCTTTTATGCAGAAGTTCCTCTCTAAAAGTAACCCATTATTCATTCCTGACCTTTTCGCACATGTAGCACATAGCGTGCCATTCTCCGTGGCAGACATATTGAAATATGTCGGACATGCAATACTGCGCTCGGTTTAGGCGAGATCCTCAGTAATATCATCTTGACTTGATATTTCTAAAACCTTATTGAGCAAAAGTTTACCTGTTTAACAAATTAAGACCACTTCATATTTGTTTCATACAGACTAAAGCATTGTGAGAAGCACACATTTCATGTAAATGTACGACTTTATTGCAGTCTCGCTCTCTCGGCGAGCACCTCCACACTGTCACTTTTTATAGGCACAGCTTCCAAACTCGCTCAAATCTTGAAGAGACAAAGGCCTTGTGTGTCTTGTCCTTGGTCAGGACTGAAATGGAAGAGGATGAAGATAACACAGATATCCATTTTATCCGCAACCCATACGTTTTCATTTAAATATCAGCGGGGAAAAGGCCATCTGTACGCAACATCGTTATGTAAGGATCATGGTTAGTCTATATTAATTAATACGCCCGCTTAAGATGTGGCCAACCGATCACAAGAGGAGGCAGAGATGATCATCATTCAATACAGGCAAACGTTTCATCTGTACAACGTCACTAAGGAGGACATGCCGTCCACTAAATCTAAGTCACAGATACTGCTCCAAAAGAAGAATGGGTTGAATGTAAACCCAACAGATGGCAATGATACGGCCTGTGTGCAATTTATCAGGGTTATTGGTTAAGTGTCTTGCTCAAAGACACTTCGAATCGGGAACCTCCGGATTACCAGACGATTACTCCTGAGCCACTGCCACCGATGTATCGTGCATCCCTATGAAATATGAATACAAAATAAAGGTTTGTTTAAATAGGTCCTTACCAAGCACGGCCATTCGTCAAATAGATTAACCGTTTCATGAGAACGTACTGCAAATAGTAATTTATACACAATAGCTAATTGGAAATGTGTGGTGATTGATGGGCAAAGCAGATCACCGGGATGTTTGGCAGAACTGTCCCTGGCAGCAGCAGTATCAGTGTTGGGTGTCCCTGGGAGCAGCAGTATCAGTGTTGGGTGTCCCTGGCAGCAGTATCAGTATTGGGTGTCCCTGGGAGCAGCAGTATCAGTGTTGGGTGTCCCTGGGAGCAGCAGTATCAGTGTTGGGTGTCCCTGGGAGCAACAGTATCAGTATTGGGTGTCCCTGGGAGCAGCAGTATCAGTGTTGGGTGTCCCTGGGAGCAGTATCAGTATTGGGTGTCCCTGGGAGCAGCAGTATCAGTGTTGGGTGTCCCTAGGAGTAGCAGTATCAGTATTGGGTGTCCCTGGGAGCAGCAGTATCAGTATTGGGTGTCCCTGGGAGAAGTATCAGTGTTGGGTGTCCCTGCGAGCAGTATCAGTGTTGGGTGTCCCTAGGAGTAGCAGTATCAGTATTGGGTGTCCCTGGGAGCAGCATTGGGTGTCCCTGGCAGCAGTATCAGTGTTGGGTGTCCCTGGGAGCAGTATCAGTATTGGGTGTCCCTGGCAGCAGTATCAGTATTGGGTGTCCCTGGGAGCAGCAGTATCAGTATTGGGTGTCCCTGGCAGCAGTATCAGTATTGGGTGTCCCTGGGAGCAGCAGTATCAGTGTTGGGTGTCCCTGGCAGCAGCAGTATCAGTGTTGGGTGTCCCTGGGAGCAGCAGTATCAGTGTTGGGTGTCCCTGGGAGCAGCAGTATCAGTGTTGGGTGTCCCTGGGAGCAGCAGTATCAGTGTTGGGTGTCCCTGGGAGCAGCAGTATCAGTGTTGGGTGTCCCTGGCAGCAGTATCAGTATTGGGTGTCCCTGGGAGCAGCAGTATCAGTGTTGGGTGTCCCTGGGAGCAGCAGTATCAGTGTTGGGTGTCCCTGGCAGCAGTATCAGTGTTGGGTGTCCCTGGCAGCAGTATCAGTGTTGGGTGTCCCTGGGAGCAGCAGTATCAGTGTTGGGTGTCCCTGGCAGCAGTATCAGTATTGGGTGTCCCTGGGAGCAGCAGTATCAGTGTTGGGTGTCCCTGGGAGCAGCAGTATCAGTGTTGGGTGTCCCTGGCAGCAGCAGTATCAGTGTTGGGTGTCCCTGGGAGAAACACAATTAGCTCCGTGTCCATCAACTGGACAGTGAGTCATCGCCTCGCTGTTCTCAGGGACGCCGTGCACTTCATCTGGAGGGCTGCCCAGTGTCAGTGAGTGAGTGAGTGTCCCTGTGGAGTGCCCCCACACACACACACACACACACACACACACACGCACACACACACTTATACACACACACATACACACACACGACACACACATACAAACACACACACACACAGAGTCTCCATTGCGGGCATATATCATGCACCGTGTGTGGCAGTGCACACTGACTGTGTTAATCGGGTCATGTGACCTCACGGTGATGATGATAATAATAATAATACACTTTATTTATATATCACCTGTCATAGAAGAATTGCAGCCCCATAAATGGACTTAAAATGAGCATAAAATAGACAGAATAAAAGCAATGCAGAGAATGAGAAAAAGGGTAAAAGCGATGCATTTAATAACAATACACAATATTATTGTGTTGTTAAACTTGCGCAGATTAAAACCCGCCCAATTGTCAGTCGTCGACGAAATACACTTCTTACTCCAGGTGTCCTTTACTCCAGGGCCCTCATTCATCAACGTGTCTTACGCACAGATTTGTGCTTAAAGGGGAACTCCACTTTTTTTGGAAATTAGCTTATTTAACATCTTCCCTGGAGTTAGACAAGAAGATGCATACCTTTTTTGTCTCTGTGCGTGCATTTTAGCTTTGGGAATAGACGCTCCGTTAGCATAGCTTAGCTTCATCACTGGAAGTGAGGCAGGACAGTAGCCTTACAGTGCCTTACAGTGTATTGCAAGGTCTGACATTGACCAAACTTGATATGCATGACCTTGGTGGGCTCTAGGTCAACTCCTGAAAAGGGGGTCAATGTCAGACCTTGCAATCAAAAGTTAGGGGGCGCACTGAAATGATGGCAAGGGTTATTAGCCCCCTAACTTTTGATTGCAAAGTCTGACATTGACCCCCTTTTCAGGAGTTGACCTAGAGCCCACCAAGGTCATGCATATCAAGTTTGGTCAATGTCAGACCTTGCAATACACTGTAAGGCACTGTAAGGCTACTGTCCTGCCTCACTTCCAGTGATGAAGCTAAGCTATGCTAACGGAGCGTCTATTCCCAAAGCTAAAATGCACGCACAGAGACAAAAAAGGTATGCATCTTCTTGTCTAACTCCAGGGAAGATGTTAAATAAGCTAATTTCCAAAAAAAGTGGAGTTCCCCTTTAACCTGTGCGTACGATCATTTCTAAGCAAAGAGTGGGATTCATCAATTTCAACTTGAACTTGACTCCGTGCTTACGTGTACGCACAGGTCGGAGCACACTTAGCTGACGCCCAGTGGTAGAATATCGTTACTACGCATAAGCGCTCCTCAGTTCTGCATTAGTTTCAAGGCGGAAATAAAGACACTGGCGCGTGTTCTGTATGACCCCCGTAATCCATTATAGTTCATTGTGAAATAGCAACAGTAGTGTAATTATGGTCAAAACCCTATAAATAGCATTTGGAATAATAGATCTTTCTCTCAGAATGAATGCAGCATGGTTTATATAGCGTTATCGGAATTAACTCCGCGTAGCTCAACTCGTTATTATTTTGCGCACAGACCGCAGAAACACGGGAACGTTTTGATTATATTTAAAAGGCTTTACGTTAAACGAAACAAGTGGAATTTCGAAGCTGTAAGCAGAATACAAGTCATATGAACACCCACGATATAGTGTTCTTCCCCCTTTTTACTGTATAAGAAAGAATAAAAAAACGCATTGCAATGACACCAGGGTGTATGTGTATTACAAAACCCTTGCAATAATGTGTCTTAAATGAATGAAAAGCATACATGCTCTGGACACAGAGCATATTGTGTGGGTGATATGACTTGTATTATGCTTACAGAATTCCACGTATTTAGTTTTACAATGTCAAAGCCTTTTAATGTAAATCAAAACGTTCCCGTATTTCTGCAATCTATGTGCAAAATAATAACGGGTTGAGTTCTAACAAAGAACATATTACATGCTGGTATGCTGATAGAGTAAACTATTATATGAATATGATATGATATAAGGTATACACTGGTCCGTCGCATACACTGGTATGCGCAAGTTACTGTTGCATAATGTAGGCTATGGCTGCTATTATATGTAATTCATATAGGCTACCTAATAGTATATGATTTTTAGAGGGATCTATTTTGTTGTCGGTAATACCGACAACAAAATAGATGCCTCTAAAAATCATATAGCCAATCGAACACAACTAATAAAGGCATTCATATTACAGCACGGTTATAATGACACACAACCAACGCCAAACAGTGGTCAACGAACGGTCTTTATTAGTATTTTGAGCTGTCCAGGCAGAATTGCAGCAATGGTCTTAGGGAGCCGTTGATATCTGACATCACCGTTTACAAGTCCGCCTTTTATTTATCCCATAACACGCGTTGTGTCTTCTTGGTTCGACAGCAGTGAACAATCTCCGTGAAGTTTCTCAGAGTTCCGCTCGGGTCAGTCCATTATTTCACATCCCATGGGGGGTGTTTCATCACTTTCATGACCATATATGGATAATCATGCACGAGCATTGACGGTAGAACAAAGTCGGTATTTATCAACACGGAGGAGCATAGGACCTGTGTACGCACGGTTGATGAATCCCAATATTTCTGTGCGTGCACTGATTCTAAATTCTGTGCTTACGTGTGGAAATAGAACATTTTCTACGACACGTTGATGAATGAGGGCCCAGGTGTCTAATGCTATAGCTCAGGACATAACATAACTCACAGGCTTGTGTCTGGTGGGTCCTCAGATGACAGGAATATTTATGTTCTTATTATCCTCTGTCACACAAGATTGGTTTATTGTGAGGAATGTAAAAAAAATTCCTCAAGTGTGAATTTCCTGATGTCACTATACTTGCGAGGACTTTTGGAACTCACAACTCTAGTTCTAGCTGGATGTTTGTATAGTAGACTATGCAGCACCCCTAGTGTGTTTATTTCCCTGAATGGGATAGATGTCATTCTGAATAACTGAGGATAGCTTTCTCCATCTCTCTCTTAAATTGTAGGCTCTAGATTCACCGCTTCCTTGTTAGTGTTATATTACTGGTCGTTAACACATTAATTGCCAATCACAAGTTTACTCATTATAATTGGCTGCCATGCATTGAGTGCCAACAACGAGTAAACTCGTTTTTATGATCGTTATTTCTTTTATTCGCTATTGGCATTCATAATTCATCCAGGAAGCCTCCGGTATCCAGCTGGACCCTGTCTGATATTGCAACGCCTCAATACCGCCGCCTGGTGTATTTCGGGCGAGTTACACTCCACTCTAAACCGGAAGTGGCGCTCTGTGCATCGGGGGAAAAGCTCCGCCAGAGATATCTTGTAACGTGGATCAATATACACACCTCGAGTGCATGGGATCGCTTTCGAGACGCAAGAATCAATAATGCTTTCGGCGTTTATTGCGTCATACAAACGGAAAATGGATCTAGCAGATCAACATCAAATAATTGAAAAAAAAAATCTCCAGACGCATCGGCCAGAGGTAAGAGGAATCTAACGTTATTTCCAGCTCGATTGTCCATTTATTTCATTGCAATCCATCTGATCAACTTATGGTGTCTTACTAAAGAAAGCCGTTACTGACAATCAAGGAATCATAAACGACCCCCCCCCCCTTTCCTTCACGCATGATGGAGCATAATGTATAGCGATCATATGCATTTGAAATTTTTAATATAGCGTGTATAGGGACGAAACGCCAATCGATTATGTATAATACGCGACACGGCCTATAACGCACGTTCTAGGAATTACTGCTATACACTCTAAAAACATACTTATATTATCGACGGTACTAACATGACAATGTATGAATGGAAAAATATAACGTTCCCACATCCGGAACGATAGATACCCGATGTTGAATGGGCCATAGTAATGTCGATATAGCTATAATATTTAAAAGGTTATAGCCCTGCAAAGAAGGTGAGCCACTCCATAGGGTTACAGCACTGGCAGAGAGTGGTAAAGATGGGCATACTGCGTGGCACCCAATGTGTTAACGGCCGACATCACTGGTTTTCTAAGGTGTATCGTTGGGAACTACACAACTTCACACTTAATACACTTAACACTTAATACATCCACCGCCGGAAACGCTTTAAAACGCTATTGCCCGTTATTGACCGCCAGACCACGCTGTACAGCGATATTGAGATCAATATTTAATTTTTTCGCCATGGCATTCATAATTCATATATACACCTCCGGCGCTGCAGCTGGACCCTACGGCTCAATACAACGATGGCTCAATACCGCCGCCTGGTGGATGGTCGGGCGAGTTACACTGGTAAACAGGATATGGCTGCTGTGCGTCGATTAAATTCATCCGGCCGTCAGATATTGTCGCAAGGCTCCTGACAGACACTATAGTACATATCGATCGCTTTATAAACGTAATAATCGATATGATTTCGGCGTTTATTGCGACATACAAACCGGAAATGGACCTAGGCGATCGACGTCCTATACCTGGGATCTTTCACCGCCAGTCTCATTGACGCACGGTAAGAGGACACTAACGTTACTTTCAGCTTGATTGTTAATTCTTTTCACTGCAAACCGATCTGATCAATATTTTTTTTTTGATCAAATTTTTTTTATTGACATTCTCACGAAACAAGACAACACATTAACCACAATCACAATACGTAGAACTTCACAAGAAAATAACAAAAACAATAATAATAATACAGACTAACAATTATACAGACAAGAGAAAAGAAACCAGAGTTCAACCTACTAAATTAATTCCAAGGGGTACTATCTAATAAATGGTCTTTCCCAGTGATCAGCCCCGATTCCCGGCCGTGTGACCCCATATTAATAAAACGTACATCTCCAACCCACCACAAGGACCATTTTTTGGGGGGAACACGACCTGAAAGCAGAGCAATGAACCTTCATGAAAAAACAAAAACCTGTAGAGGTGTTCCATAGACTCACAGAGACCGTGTAAAAGTGGCCAAACAGTGAAGAAATAGTTAAATAGCTGCCCCCCCATAATATCCCCAGCTAAACTCAAGATGACAAGACAAGGGACAAGACAGACAAAAACATTTCCTCCTCCCCCTCCCAAGAGACCGCCGGACTCACCCGAACACGCACCCCAACCCCGCTCAGCCGCACACTGCGGTCTTTACCTTCTCAGCTGCTGCGAACCACAGGTCAATTCCAGCCTGCCCCACCCCAATCACCCGGGCTGTGGATATCTCAAGATAAATCACATCCAATAGAGTTAGGGACCAGTTAATCATTGTAAGCTTCTCAGGCTCCTTCCATCTCATTGCTATTAGCTTCTTCGCTGCTGTGACGCCCGCTAGGACAACCCTTTTCAGTTGTACGGACGCGGGTAGTGTCGTTATATCGTTCAGGAGTAGCGTAACAGCTGTGAATGGGATAGTTAAGCCACACAGATCTGAAAGTTTGTCCGTTATTGACCTCCAGAAGCGGGCCACTGGTGGGCAATCCCAATACATATGCATATAAGTGCCAGTGGCCTTTTGAGAGCACAAAGTGCACCGAGAGTCGGTTATCAGTCCCATAGCAAATAGCTTCCTAGGTGTAAGATAGGTCCTATGAATATAATTAAAATTAATTTGCTGGTGATTGGGGTTGCGGGAAGATAATGCCACATTTGCCCAAATATCATCCCAGTCAAACTCGGGGTCCAACTCCGGGATATCCACACGCCAGATTGTATCCAATGATACATTTTTATACGTGGATTGAATTAAGAGCGTATAAAAGTCGGAGACAAACCCTCTGGATGTCGACCTGTCCACTATGAGCCTGAGGAAGGGGTGTGGGTGCAAGGCTTGAGCCCACGGTACGCCATGCGCCCTCAGTGCTGACCTTAGTTGAAGGTAAAGAAAGAAGGACTCGCCGGGAAGATCATAAAATTCTCTTAAGTCCTGAAACGCACGGAGGCCGTTCTTATCATAAATATCCTCCAGAGTATGCACTCCCCTCCTTTGCCATTGAGGAATATTAACCGGCTTGTGTCCAACAAGTAATTGCTGGTTATTAAAAATTGGAGAGTCCAGGTGCCAAGGGCATTTAACCCCACACGACCTCTGTACATTACGCCACGTTTGGATCACGTGAGTTATGATCGGTCCATACCTCAGCCGGCATTTCGCAATAGAGACAGTGGAGTACACTACATCCTGCAATCTTAGCGGAGACACCGCCGCCGCTTCTAAGGAGCGCCACGATACAGCCTCTACAGGGTCTAGCCAGCACATCAGAGGTCTCAGTGAAAAGGACCAGAAATAAAGTTTAAAATCAGGGATTGCGAGGCCCCCATCTTGTTTCCTACGTTGAGTAGTAGCCCTTTTGATTCTCGGGCGTTTGTTATTCCAGACAAACTTAGATACCATCGATTGTACCTTGCGCCAGTGGTCTATTGGAGGGGGCAGGGGGAGCATTGAGCTAATAAAATTTATCCTAGGCAGGATGTTCATTTTGATTATGGAAGCCCGGGCTTGTAAGGAGTTAGGAAGGGACGACCACCTGTCTAGATCCTGGCGTATTTTATCATAAGTACCCGTGAAGTTGTACTTAGTAGTTTGGTTCAGCGTGGGGAATATCTCTATGCCCAAGTATTTAAAATGTTCTACTATGGGGATATCAGCTGGTAGTCGTACCGCCTTGGCCAGTTCATTAAGAGGTAGGCAGGCTGATTTGTTCCAGTTAATCTTAAAACCTGATAATTTACCAAAGTCGTCGATTATCCTCAATAATTTTGTGGCCGACCGGGAGGGGTCGCCCATGAAAATCAGCAGGTCATCCGCATAGAGAGCAATTTTGTGTGGAGTATTGTTGACCATTATGGGGACGATGTCCTCCGATTGCCTAATAAATTGGGCCAAAGGTTCGAGGGAAAGCGCGAACAGTCCCGGGCTCAGAGGGCAACCCTGTCTAGAAGATCTGGAGACTGGAAAGAGTGTGGAACAGTTTTTGCCTGTCAGTATCATCGCAGACGGCGAGGCATACAGGACTTTAATCATATGAATAAAACTCTTTCCCAGACCCATGACCTCAAGTACCTTCCACAGGTATGACCACTCAAGTCTGTCAAACGCCTTCATGGCATCCAAAGACAGAACTGTGGATGGAGTTGTATTGTCTTTACTGTTATCGATTACATGCAACAGCCTCCTAAGATTATCTGCAGCCAGACGCCCCGGGATAAAACCAGTTTGATCGCAGTGTACCAATACAGACATAAATCTCTGCAGGCGACGGGCCAGCACCTTGGCAAACACCTTTAAATCGGCCCCGAGAAGACTCAAGGGTCTATAGCTACCACAATCATTGGGATCTTTGTCCTTTTTGAGAAGTAAAGAAATCAACGCCATATTGACATCTCTTGAGAACTCCCCTTGTTCGATAGCGTAATTGATCATATCGAGCATCAATGGGCCCAGTTGGTCCCAGAAAGCTAAATACACTTCGGGTGGAATACCATCCCAGCCTGGCGCCTTACCCCTCTGCATTTCAACAATAGTCTCCCTCAATTCTACGAGAGTAATCGGTCTCCCCAGTTCCTTGGCCTCTTCCTCAGAAATGTGGGGTATCTCAAGCCCGCCAATGAACGATTCAAATCTAGAGTCATCCAGATTACCCTCTGAGCTATATAACTGTGAGTAAAACTCTTTAAAAGTGTCATTGATCTTTTTCGAATCAGTAGTGACTGCACCCTGGCTCGTCCTAATCGAGGGGATATCCGAGAAATGATCATTTGAGCGTATTTTCATTGCCAATAGATGGCTAGGTCTGGAGCCGTGAAAATAGTAATTTTGTCTTGTCCTATGTATCAAAAACTCAGACTGTTGTTTAAGTATGGAGTTTATTTCTTTTTTGACTATCTTACGTTGTGTGTTTAGTCGTTCATTATAGTCAGTTTGCAAGGATGCGTATAGGTCCGCATATAATGATTCCAGTCCTTCTAGCTTTTTTGACCGGGATTTTCGCAAATTGGAGGCAAATAGTGTGACATGACCCCTGATGAATCCTTTCAATGCGTTCCACAGGACCCTAGGGTCTTCTACTGTGCCAACGTTGATCTGCAAAAATTCAGCTAGTTTACTCCTGAACTCAGAACAGAAGTCATCGTTCTTTAGCAAGGTCGAATTAAAACGCCATCTGGGAGCTCTTGCGGAGAGCCTGCCAAAGGTTGCCGTAAGGAAAATCCCCTTGTGGTCTGAGAGAGCCAAGGGAACCAATGAGACATCGAAACTATCAAACATATTAGGGGACGCGAATGCATAGTCAATTCGAGAGAAGCTTTTGTGTCTGGCTGACAGGTGAGAGTAATCTTTGAGGGTGGGGTTGCATAAGCGCCAGAGGTCTGTGAGCCCCGTGTCTTTGGCCCACATCCTGAGGGCCTTAGAGGCCCGTTTCTGGTCGCTCGTTTCAGAGGGCCCGGACCTATCCATCTCCGCATCCCAGCACGCATTAAAATCGCCACCCACAATGAGAGCGTATCCATTAAGTTCCAACATATTCTTCGTGATTGTATTATAGAACGCTGAATCAAATGTGTTAGGAGCATACAATGCTATTATAGCCATCTTCCTATGCAAGAATTCAACTTTTGCTATAGTAATCCTTCCCTCCGTGTCCGACCATACATCCAAGATTTTGATATCAAGGTTACGTCTTGTAACTATGACTACTCCTTTCGTCTTATCATCGGCTGAGGATGAGGAGATAACGTGATATTGCCGATTTGCCAGTCTTGACACGTCACCTACCATTAAATGCGTCTCACTAAGGAGAGCAAGGTCAATATTTCTCCTCTTCAATAGCCAAAGGACACTGGCACGCTTGTGTGGGGCGTTAAGCCCTCCTGCGTTCCAAATTAAAATATTCAATTTAGCCATGGTTGAGCTTGTATAAGTGCGTAGAGAACATACCCGTGCAGCCAGGCTGAGTACAGAGGTGCCGATCCCGGCGGGCCCGGACGGTCAATCCCAGGAGTTCAGAGGAGGAACACTTACACATATATAAGACAACAGTACATAGAACACATAAAAATACCACCCCAGCTACAACCCCCCCTCCTTCTACTCTAAACCCTAACCCACCCGTCCTACTATAAGTTCCCCTATACCCACTCTCCAATCCCCACCCTATGCCCCATCCACTGAGGATGGTCATCTTCCTATCACTTCCCACTAGAGACATGGATCAATAAGACGCTCCCCACTCCCACCCCCCTCTAGATAAACCCCTGAGTAAACCCCCACTAGTCCAATAAACACAAATAATAATAAAATAAAATTCAATAAAGATATCGGTCGAAACCCACCTGAGCCCTGGCCCCAACATGAGACAACCATAATGGTAAAAATAGCCATTATTAAATAATAACTCTGCATCAACCTGCAGCCCTCTATTTCCGAATCTGCGCTTCAACATCACATTGTTATAGCCCAAAAGGGTATAGTAAAATTCAAAACAAAATTAAATTAAAGCATCCCAGCCGATAGTCTAAGGCAGGTTCGGGTCACAGGTTAATTGTGCAAAATTGTGTGAACAGTGTCAATTAAACAATGACAAAAAAAAGGAGGAAGGGAAAAAAAGGTTATGGTCAAAGTGCACCCCTTTAGTCCCTCTGATCAGGCACAACGGCTGAAATGACTTAACCTATGTAAGAATAGAATTAAACACAATCATTCATTAATCAATCCGGGGATGGTAATAGGCAACACCTGACACCACCTGTCATCATACATTGTTTCAATAAAGATATCGGTCGGAGCAGTTAGTCCAAGGTAGGATCGAATCACAGTTAAATTGCTCATTCAAATGCCATTAAAACAGCGACACTAATTATTATATAATTATTCAGCATCAACCCTGTAACCAACTACCTTGGAGTCTGCATATTAATGTCGCAACGTTATAGCATAAGTGGATCACGGAAAATTCAAAACACATTTAAGGCAGATTAGCAGTTAGTCCAAGGTAGAATCGGATCAAATTTAAATCGCGTATACGGATGACATAAAAACAGCGACAGTAAGAAAGAAAAAAAAGGGGAAGGAAAAGAGGGTAATGGCTATAGTGCAAGCCATATAATACATTGTTTCAATAAAGATATCGGTCGGAGCAGTTAGTCCAAGGTAGGATCGGATCACAGTTAAATTGCTCATTCAAATGCCATTAAAACAGCGACAATAATTATATAATTACTCAGCATCAACCTGTAACCATCTACCTTGGAGTCTGCATATTAAGGTATCAACATTATAGCATAAGTGGCTCACGGAGAATTCAAAACAAAATTAAGGCGAGTCAGCAGTTAGTCCAAGGTAGAACCGGATCACATTTAAATCGCGCATATAGATGGCATAAAAACAGCGACAATAGGAAAGAAAAAAGAAAGGAAAAGAGGGTAATGGCTAGAGTGCAAGCCATATAACCATATAGCCATGAAGTGCAAGCCATACCCGACCCAACCTGTTATCAAGTATTGTATATGCATATTCAACCGACCTTGGCATCTACTTTGGATCACCAAAGCTCAAAACAACCTGGATATAAAAATAAAAAAGCATACCAGAAGTTAGTTAGGGACTCGGTCACTCTTGAACTGTGCAAACCAATGTCCCTTTGAACAGCAACAGCAACCAAAATACGTAAATATTAACGGGTCTCGAATGTCTCAGCGCAGACCATAGTCGAAGCCCGCTGGCTAGCCCGAGGCTAGCGCGTAAGCTAGTGACGAATCCGGATAGCACGTTAGCCTACTATGTACATTGTTCAGCTAGCTCGTTAGCTTCCAAAGAGGCGATACACAAGTACGACCATGAGGTCAGCTTTAGCAAGTAACAGAAGTCATTGGGAAGCCCCGCTAGTTGGATGGGCAGAGGACAGTTAGCATGTCTGGGCATGACAGCAAGTGTTTGTGAATAGTCGACCTAATCAATGTATATAGGCCCAAACCGCCAAGTCACTCACCCTCCATAGATATCAAGCAACAGACTCGGGTGTCTCCGCGAGATACTCCTTCGCTCTAGCCAACGACCAAAACAAACGCTGACCACCGACCTTCTCCAACACAGATAATTTCGCGGGAGCGAATAACGTGGGCCTCAGGCCTAGTTTCCATAGCTTAGTCAGGACCACCTTGTACTCGGCTCTCTGAGCTTGAACCTCCGGTGTAAAGTCCTCGAAAATGGCCACTTTGTGATCGCCAAGCCTCAGAGTACCCCTTCTGGTACGAGCCGACCGCATGATGATTTCTCTCTGTTGGAGTCTGTTCAGCTTGACTATGATGGGCCTCGGTTCTTTGTTCACGCCGGGAGAAAACCTGCCCGCTCTGTAGGCCGACTCACAGATAGGAGGCATAGGGAGGACGTCTGTCCCTAGTATCTTCTGCAGCAGTTCGGGCACGGTCTCAGAGAGACGGCCTTCACCGCTGGTCTCCGGTACTCCAACAATCCTGACGTTGTGGCGTCTATCCCGGGACTGCATCTCCTCCATCGCCGACTGTAGTTTGTTGACTTCAGCCTGCCTAGCCAGCAGGGAGGATTCAAGACCCGCCATCTTCTCACACTGTGATGATACCTCCGTCGTTAGCATGGCTAGTTCGTTAGCATTAGCCGATGAGGCAGCGTGAATCGTCTCCATCTTGTCTGTCAGCGGGACTACCGCCAGCCGTATTTCTTCTGATATCTCACGACGGAGGCTGATACAGAAATCCGCCAACACTTTCTTCTGTGCTTCAGCGATGCGTGCCTCAGAGTCTGCGTGTACTTTCTTCTGTGCTTCAGCGATGCGTGTCTCAGAGTCTGCGTGTAGCTTGGTCATGACCAAGAGCACAGCTTCGCTTAACTCCCCGACAGCGGGAGACGGTGCGGCCATGCTCGGCGGTGCCGGTGTCGTGCCTAATTCTTTCATGGCTCTGGTTTCCACCCCCGCCATCGTAGAAAGTCGAAAAAAGTTGATGAATGTATACTAAACACGACGACCTAGCAAACAGATAAAAACCAAATAAAAATAAAATAAAGACTAATGGGGAGAAACGTATATTCAGCACGGTAGAAGGGAGCTCATGTGAAACACGTCTACTCCATGATCGCTCAGCTCCGCCCCCCCGATCTGATCAATATATCACCCATACTACATAAAGCATTTACTGATGATCACGGAATTATAAACGACCCCCCCCCCCTTTCATCCACGCATGATGACGCATAACGTATAGGATCATATACAGTTGAATTTTTTAATATAGCGTGTATCGGGAATAAACGGCAATTGATCATCTATATATATGCGTTTATGCCTATAACTCACGTTCTATGAATTACTGCAGAAAACGATAAAAACATACTTATATTCTAGAAGGTATTTTTGTATGAATCTATGAATGAAAAAGTATAACGTTCCTACATCTTGAACGATAGATAATCGATGTTGAATGGGCCATAGTAATGTCAATTTAGCAATACAATTTAAAAAGTTATAGCCCTGCAAAGAAGGTGAACATCTCCATAGGCTTAGAGTGGTGGCAGACTGGCTATATTGATGGATATAACCAGTGGCAGGGAATGTGTTAATAGATGGTATTTAAAACACATAAAAAGACATGGTATCTAAAGCACTTAATACATGGTATTTAAAGCACTTGATACATGGTATTTAAAGCACGTAATACATGGTAGATGGTATTTAAAACACTTAATACATGGTATCTAAAGCACTTAATACATGGTATTTAAAACACTTAATACATGGTATTTAAAGCACTTAATACATGGTATTTAAAACACTTAATACATGGTATCTAAAGCACTTAATACATGGTATTTAAAACACTTAATACATGGTATTTAAAGCACTTAATACATGGTATTTAAAGCACTTAATACATGGTATTTCCTTTTACCATGGTGACGATAGTTTGATATTGTAATTATTGTTATTATTTTTTGCTTATTCCATGTTATTTGTATGCGGTTGAGTGTACATGGTCCTCATTCCAAATGAAATGTTTTAGAAATCTGTCAAATTTAATCTAAGTGCTTGCTCTCATTTTGCTACCTTCATGGAGGACAGATAGGACTCCAGGGCAGACCATTAAGCCTTCATTTGCATTCAGTGTAACAGACCAGGTGAGATAAAAAACCCTCCTTGAGGAGGTCAAACGGAACAGGACATGATTAATACTCAGGAGATTACGTCACATAAGAGCCTTCGCCACGCGAAAGCCATTGGATTTGGTATTGGGAACCTTCAGCCAAGGAATCTACTTTTTCACACCTTGCTACCAAAAGGACCTAGCGTTTAACGTTTTAATCTAACGTTTTTAAGATTAAACTGGACTTTGAAGACGTCTTCATTCATTGCACACATTGACAATGTCGTCATGCAGTGACACACATGCGATGGGCAGCACACACAGGAATGACATTTCGTCTCTGTGCTTGACCCATCCCGTCGTCCTCCCCCCCCCCCCCCCCCCAAGGACAGCCGGGAGCAGACATGAGCGTGCTGCGTGGGCCCGCGCCCAGGGGACCAAATCCAATGTTAGCGATCTGTTCTGCATGTTTTTCCATTGGGTTTACCTCTGGAGGAGGAAACCCTTGCGAGCGACGAGGAGAACATGCAAACTCCACACAGAAAGGCCTGGGAGAGATACCCCACCTGGGTACCTGGCAATGCGGCGACCTGGTCCCCAAGCGGGAATCGAGAAAAAAAAATAATAAATAAAATCGAAATTAAAGATTTTTATGATTTATCTTTTATTTTTTTTACATATCTTTTCACATGTATGTGTACGATTATAACTGTTTGTTGGTTTCCTTAAACATATATACTAAAACATATAATTTCTAATATATATATATATATATATTCCCCCCCCCCCCCCCCCCCCTTTTCGAGTAATACACGATCAATCGAGTATAGCATGCGATCAATCGATCTGGATATTTCTTTAAAATGCCCATCCCTAAATCGAACCCTGGACCTTCTTTTTTTTTTTTTTTAACTTTGACCAGTCACCTGGTTCTTTTAGCGTTTATCGCTTTTTCTTCGCATTCATACTTGGTCAAGTTCGACCGACAGAAGCAGGCTGAAAGGGTTCAGATGGGGGGGGAAAGACACTCTGGGAAAGGCACGGCTGCCGTCCGGGATTCGAACGCGCTCAGCCCCAGATCCGCGCGAGCGTGGTTGTCCACGGCGCTGAAATAGCACTTGCGGTACGTGGTGAGCTACTGGAGCTCCCCTCCCTGGACCTTCTTACTGTGAGGCGACTCCACCGTGCCGCATGTGTGCACATCATGAACTCATATTGAAGGGTCTCATAGTCGGGATATGAACTTACTGTATCGCTGTACTGTACAACAAAAATGTAATAATACCAGGGCATCATCATCAGCACCAGGCTTCAGAAGCAGACTTGAGCTGTGTACAGTAAGTGGAAGTGTGTGCGAGCAGCCAGCCTCTCTGCCTCCAGGGCCTCAGATGATCCTCCACTGGGCTCTCCTACTGGACGAGGATAAATCACCGGCTGCCCTACTTTCCTTCGCTCCCTCTCTGTTTATCTCGAGGTCCCATGCGGTAAAAGGAACAGAAGTGAGGAGCAGTTGGTGGTACGAGGTTGGTGCCAGCCAAGTTTTAAAGGACGTCTGTTGTAGGGTTGACACAGATTCGGGGCGCCCCCCCACCTCCAGTTGTACCCAATTCCCCAACACTCACTGTATATTTACTACCAAATGTCATACTTCTCTATTCTTGGAAAATGTATATATGTTGTCCCTGACCCCCATTTTGCTCCAATTCAACCATCTGACCACATAATGTCTTACAATTGTGGACCCATTTGCATCCATAAATGAATAGTTTGGTAAATTATTAAATTAATGGAGATGAATGAATGTATAATGTATAAATATCTTTACATCACAATCATCACCACTTTTCAGGGCCTTGAGATTGAGTCTGTATCTCAATATAAGTATCTAGGATTCATAATTGACGATTCTCTTTCTTTTAAGCCTCACACTCAGCAAAACTGAAGTTGAAACTGGGTTTTTATTTTAGGAACGAAGGCTTGTTTCTCCTTCGAGGCTAAAAAGAGGCTGGTTGCTGCCGCTTTTATGTCTGTGCTGGACTATGGCGATGTTATATACATGCCGAAATGCCTACACTCACTGGATTCTGTCTACCATGGAGCGCTGAGATTCATCACACATTTTAAAGTCCTTACTCACCACTGTACTTTGTATTCTCGGGTGGGATGGTCTGCCCTCCCTGTCCACCCGCAGACTCAACCATGGGCATATCCTTATTTATAAGGCTATCCTTGAACTGCTGCCAACTTACCTACAGATGTACATTCTCCAAAAAAGTATGGGCAGTTATGGTCTTCGTTCCCAGGGCTTATTTTTACTAACTGTCCCTCGGGTCCGTACTGAACTGGGAAAAAGGGCGTTCAGATATGGAGCTCCCTCCACCTGGAATCAGCTACAAAACCACCTGAACTTGCATGAGCTGGTCTCACTGGTTGCTTTTAAAACCCTTCTAAGCGATATGGAATCCAGCACATCTGGCTGCAGATGTTTTGACTGACTAAATGGTTCTGTGAATTGTCCTTGTTTTTGTTTTAATTGCTATATGTTTGTTTTTTAAATAGTTTTCGTCTGTAAATGTGAAATTGTAACTGTGCTGCTGCCTTGTTTTTTATTGGATTCTATTATATGTTGTAACACTGTATTGCACATCGTTGCGGGCAAGACCACCCGCATTTCATTGTATACTTGTATGCCGTGACAATTAAAACTCTTGACTTGACTTGACTTGACCTATCTTGGCCAGGACGCTCTTGTGAAAGAGATTTTTTATCTCAATGAGACTTTTTCCTGGTTAAATAAAGGTTAAATAAAAAGAAAAAAAGAAAAAGTAACTTTATAGACTCTGTTCACTGTAACCATTTCATTGTAATTATTAGATTGAATGTACTATAAAATCCACATGGCAGTGTTTCCCATACATGGGTGGCCTGCCCAGGTAGATTAAGAGAAAATCTGAATTCCATATCTGTTCTCAATCAAGACAATTTCAAAAGCGCTTCGAGTCTGTGTAGGAATAAAAGCGCTACATAATGCAATGATCATTCATTCATTCACAATTGTCAGTTCATAATGCTCAGAGACCAATGCATCGCTAACCGTCCGTAGTGTGGTAGTGAAAGGGTTAACCTTCTGTAGTGTGGTAGTGAAAGGGTTAACCTTATGTAGTGTGGTAGTGAAAGGGTTAAGCCTTTGTCGTGTGGCAGTGAAAGGGTTAACCTTCTGTAGTGTGGTAGTGAAAGGGTTAACCTGTAGTGTGGTAGTGAAAGGGTTAAGCCTTTGTCATGTGGCAGTGAAAGGGTTAACCTTCTGTATTGTTGCAGTGAAAGGGTAAACCATTTGGTAGTGTGGTAGTGAAAGGGTTAAGCCAGGAGACCACACAGTCAGGCCGCTGCTGGATGTACTGTACCTCAATCACCCCTCCATCATGGAATTGAACCATTTTCTGAATACCGTTTTGTGGGGACTTAAGCTCTTCCCTCTGCTTGCCTCTCTCTCTCTCTCTCTCTCTCTCTCTCTCTCTCTCTCTCTCTCTCTCTCTCTCTCTCTCTCTCTCTCTCTCTCTCTCTCTCTCTCTCTCTCTCTCTCTCTCTCTCTCTCTCTCTCTCTCTCTCTCTCTCTCTCTCTCTCTCTCTCTCAGCAGTGCTGACCGCCCTCCCGGCGCTGGCCATGGCACCTCACCCGGTGGTGCAGGCCAAGGTGAGCTCCGTGAGCTCTCCGCCGCCTCCCTGCCTGGTCAATGGTCTGGAGGTGGGCTCCGTCGGGACGTTGACCCCGGTGGGCACCGCCGCCATGGGGCACGACAGCCAGAAGAACGCGTGGCTGTACCTGGAGGAGACGGCCAACACCCTGCTGGGCACCGTGCAGCAGCTCAAGGCCCTCATCGAGCAGGCCAAGCAGCAGGCCGCCCAGGCGGGACAGGACACCGGCCACGACAAGGGAGCCAGGAAGGAGGTGAGTGGCCTGGGGGTGTTGCGGTGTCGAGGGGGGGGCGACAGTGGCTCAGGAGAGGTAGAGCGCTTGACTGGTGATAGGGAAGGTTCCCGCTTCGATTCCCGCTTCGATTCCCGCTCCTCCCGGACGGTGAGTCGAAGTGTCCTTGAGCAAGACTCTTATCCCCCCCTAATTGCTCCCGATGGACAGGTTGCGTGAATATTTTCCCTAAGCGGGTTGTACTTCCGCGTTCGGTTTGCGCGATCTGACGCTTCTGGTCATGTGACATGTGCGCCAATCGTGTGACGCCTATAGTTCTGCCACCGGTTAAGCTTTAGGCACTCTTTCGAAGTTGGTTAAGGTTAGAGTTTGTCTTAGAGCAGGGCGATAGAACACCAGCCCTGATTCCAAACTCTAACCTTAACCAACTTCGAAAGAGTCGCCTAAGCTTAACCGGTGATAAACTAGGCGTTAGGTAGTTTGCAGGCTGTTAGACCCGGAAATGGGCGCAGAACTAATAGGCGTCACACGATTGGCGCACATGTCACATGACCAGAAACGTCAGTGGCCAATCAGATTGCGCAAACCGAACGCGGAAGTACAACCCGCTTAGGGAAAATCTTCACGCGGACAGGTTGGCACCTCGCATGGTCGCCTCCGCCGTCTGTGTGTGAACGTGTGAGTGAACGGGTGAATGTGAGGAACAAAAACGTAAAGCGAAATGCACCACTTTCCATTTATTGACCATTTTGCGTGTGATGAAGGCTTTTCTTGGTACTTTTGACAGTGCAAGTACTCTTGTACGTCTTCTGTTCTCCCATGGGGTTATGTTTTAACTTTTTACATAATGTTATTGTAGTTTGGGTTTTAGGCTATACTATTTAAGATCATGGGAAGATTGATTTTTTTTTTTTTTTAAGCAGCACTTTATTCAACACAGGAGGGTTGAAGGAAGTTTCTTTTAAGATGCATAATAAATGTATTATAAAATCCAAAATACTTTTAGGACGTGAAGAAACTCATTCCATGCACATTAGGGGTTGAGGGGGGAATCAATACAGAAATATATTGTGAGATTGCGTGCAATAAAAACGATTGTAATGAGGTGAACAGACTGAAAACGTTATCTTGATAAAAAAACTCAATAAAAACCTACAAAAACATAACATTTAAGATTAGGGCTAAGGTTAAACAATGTCTTAAGTGAAAATGATGACCAGTTCTGGCTTTGCAGCTCGGCCAATAAATGACATCCCCGTTGGCTCCTACGAATAGTGGATGGAGCGTTGAATACAGGCGGCCTGTCTTCCATCAGGAATACCCCCATCCATCACCTCTGATGAGGTTTTTACACCTTTTATATTATGGTACTCCAAAGGTTACTGATGGATTATGTGGCTTGTAATTATTCATACATTTTCAAATATCCGCTGAGGGAAAGTACATTATTGTGCAGATTGCATGATATTAATCAAGTTTCAAGTTCAAGTTTATTTTTCACGTATATAGAGTAAAAAAAAAAAAAAAAAAAAAAAAAAATCTAACCCTAACTAACCGTACTGTCATGCACTTGTCCTAATAAACTAACCTACACTGTAGCACTCAACACTTTGATGAACATTGTTGCTCAGCTGATAGAGTTGTGCCCTTCCTGATGGCTTGTCGTACAGAACTTGTAAGTCGCTTTGGATAAAAGCGTCAGCTAAATGACTAAATGTAAATGTAAATGTAAACATGTACATTACAGTGAAATGCTTGGTTCTGTATGAGCCTCATGAGAATGTGCGTCATACAGTAATAAAAAAGTAAAGAGGAATAAAGTCCCAACACTATACAAATATACAAACTACAATATACCAACTAAAGTACAACCTAAGTACAATGAAGTAAAAATGCAGACAATGACTGACAACACTTTTAAAAAGGCAAAATGCTAAATGAGGTAATGGATGTAGTGCAAATCTCTTTAATAAATAGATAAATATAATGTAGTGTTAAAGTGTCTAAAGTGAGTGTCTAAAGTGAGTGTTAAGGTGAGTGTTTGTTTAAAGTGAGTGTGTGCATGTGGATGTGTGTGCAATGAGTGTAGATGGTAGGGGTGGGAATCGCCAGAGACCTCGCGATACGATAGTATCGCGATACTCGATATATCGCGAATATTGCGATATAAAAAAGAAAAAAAGTTTATCTAATTTTTTATTTTTTTTCAACTGCAAAGTAAAACTGTAAACATGTTTTATCTAATAAAATAAAGTTCAGTCTGTTCATCTCACTTCAATCATTTTTATTGCAGAACATGGTATTTTCTCAAGCAGACAGATGTAAACACTGTGTTGCATGTACCTGACAAACTGAACTGTTTGTATTAATGTCATATTCCAACTTAACTGAATGCACACATGTGTGTGTGTGTGGACTACTGTACTATTACAGGTATTGAAATGAACAATGCAACTTCCTTATACACATTTAAAAAAAAAAAAAATAATAATAATGATGAATAATTAAATATCGATACTTGGCGTCCCTGTATCGATACAGTATCGCCACGCAAAGTATCGCGATACTACTACGTATCGATTTCCCCCCCCCACCCCTAGTAGATGGATGGGTTGATGTTACACAGAGTCATTGAGCATAATACTGACGGCCTGGGGGGATAGAAGAAGCTCCTAATCAATACTGTATGTCTAGTCGTCAACCTGTCGGAAACGTAGCGTGATGATGCTGAACGTTCCGTCTCTCCACCAACCAACCAACACACACAGTACGGTACGTTTCCTTACGGAGGATTTGATGCCCGCTCGTCTTGTGTGTGTGTGTGTATGTGTGTGTCGTCTCCGCCCTGCAGTGCGCCCTCAGCCAGCAGCCCTTTCAGGGCCACCTCTCCTTCCAGCAGCAGCAGCCGGACGACCCAGAGGGCAAGAGGAGCTCGGAGACCACCGCGGAGATCATCGTTAACGTACGTGACCCACCGCAGGAGTTCACACACACTGACTGGCCTGCTTTCTACCATTACCCCCTGTTTGTGGTTCCCAAACGAAATAAAATAGAACATTTATATAATATCATTTTAATTAAAAATAAAATTGTAAAACTGTTGTGTAATATAAAACATGGTATTATAGTTTGTTATTCTCTCAAATTAGGCTTATCATTATGGGAAAAGTATGAGATAGTAACTAAATAGTAACGCACAGCCACTTGGAAAAGTAACTGTAATCAGATTACTGGCTTGTAAAAAGTAACAAGTTAGATGACTATTTACTGAAAAAAGTTATCAGATTAGAGTAACTAGTTACTTAGTAACTAGTTACTGGCACCACTGTTTGTAAAGCACTGATATGAAAGGACCGACCGTTCACACACACTGACTGGATAAGATAAGATATTTATTGATCCCCATGCTCCGGGGCGTCATAGGAGCATGGGGGAGGGGAGGTACAGGTATGGATTGGGCATGGTGATAGTAGAGAAAGACATACATATAGGCAATACAATTATAATAAACAGTGATGAACAGATAAACAGATAAACAATATAATTAACTCTGAATATAAGAATATGCGAACGTAAACAATGTAATCAATGGTGGGGCAGGTGGAGGTCCGCATGCCCTCAGTTATAATAATGTTACAATAAATATGGGCAATAAAGAATTAGAATCTGAATTTATACTATGAGTAAGAGTACGGTAAAACAAAATCAAGAATAGGAGTAGATATGGGTAAATATAGCGGAGTGTGATGAGCCCACACACCTTCGGCACCAGACTACTATTTAATAATAATAATAATAATTGACTGGACGAAGGGGAAGACAAGGGGCTCACTGATCAGCAGCTACAGTGATCTGAGGAGGACGGGATGCAGCCACAGAGGTCTCGCCCAAGGCGTTGGGACATCTCTGGAGACGTCTTCGTACAGTTTAATGATGACGCCGACTCATCCTCATTGTATAATCCTAGGATCCTCTCCTCAGTCTTATCCTCGTTTTATAATCCTAGGATCCTCTCCTCAGTCTTATCCTCATTTTATAATCCTAGGAGAGAGAGATGCTCTCCTCAGTCTCATCCTCATTTTATAATCCTAGGATCCTCTCCTCAGTCTTATCCTCATTTTATAATCCTAGAGTAGATGCTCTCCTCAGTCTCATCCTCATTTTATAATCCTAGGATCCTCTCCTCAGTCTTATCCTCATTTTATAATCCTAGGATCCTCTCCTCAGTCTTATCCTCATTTTATAATCCTAGAATAGATCCTCTCCTCAGTCTTATCCTCATTTTATAATCCTAGGATAGATGCTCTCCTCAGTCTTATCCTCATTTTATAATCCTAGGAGAGATGCTCTCCTCAGTCTTATCCTCATTTTATAATCCTAGGATAGATACTCTCCTCAGTCTTATCCTCATTTTATAATCCTAGGATAGATGCTCTCCTCAGTCTTATCCTCATTTTATAATCCTAGGAGAGATGCTCTCCTCAGTCTTATCCTCATTGTATAATCCTAGGAGAGATCCTCTCCTCAGTCTTATCCTCATTGTATAATCCTAGAGTAGATGCTCTCCTCAGTCTTATCCTCATTTTATAATCCTAGGGTAGATGCTCTCCTCAGTCTTATCCTCATTTTATAATCCTAGGATAGATGCTCTCCTCAGTCTTATCCTCATTTTATAATCCTAGGAGAGATGCTCTCCTCAGTCTTATCCTCATTTTATAATCCTAGGATAGATGCTCTCCTCAGTCTTATCCTCATTTTATAATCCTAGGAGAGATGCTCTCCTCAGTCTTATCCTCATTTTATAATCCTAGGAGAGATGCTCTCCTCAGTCTTATCCTCATTTTATAATCCTAGGATAGATGCTCTCCTCAGTCTTATCCTCATTTTATAATCCTAGGAGAGATGCTCTCCTCAGTCTTATCCTCATTTTATAATCCTAGGAGAGATGCTCTCCTCAGTCTTATCCTCATTTTATAATCCTAGGAGAGATGCTCTCCTCAGTCTTATCCTCATTTTATAATCCTAGGAGAGATGCTCTCCTCAGTCTTATCCTCATTTTATAATCCTAGGGTAGATGCTCTCCTCAGTCTCATCCTCATTTTATAATCTTAGGGTAGATGCTCTCCTCAGTCTCATCCTCATTTTATAATCCTAGGATAGATGCTCTCCTCAGCCTTATTAGGAGACACACAACTTGTGGACATCTCTTCTCTCATGCCCTGGGACGTTAAGACCCATTTTACACGGAGTCTGTGCTCTTGTTCCATCCATCATAGTAGAGTGAGACCCGCTTTGAACCCCCCCCCCCCTGGAGGATGAACCTGTCAACGTGGACTTAAAATATCACATCTCCTTTCCCCACACACAGACAATATGGAGAGACGGTACAGAAACAATCTTGAAGCCACGCAATGTCTCTCTCTCTCTCCCCACCCCCGAAGACCACAGCGGAGTCGTCGTGCGTCACGCACCGCGCTGTCCTCCCCGACGTATCCAGGGCTCCGGAGACTTCACTTTTCCTACTCTACAACTCTTTCGGTCGGTCGCACAGGCATTATGATCCGGTCGCAGGCTTCACGGCGACTCGTAAAAAATAGCATCTCTTGTATCACATAACCGGAGGGGGACAGTCCCTCCGGGCTCCGACACACACGGCTGCACCCGCCTGCGTACAGTATGTACGTTATGTTTAATTGTCTAGTCGTCGTACCTTAGCGGTTGAATCTCCAACAAGGAAGAAGGAAGAAAAGTCTTCGCCAGGCACGCCGTTTCGGTGTCTGACTGTCCCCTGTGTCCTCACTCTCTCCCTCTGGTTCAGGAATTCCGTTTCATCTGCTCGTGGTAGTTAGTGGTTAGGGGTTGATTTGCTGAAACACTGGGGGACGGAGGCTTATGGTTCTTGAAGTACGACTAGGGGGGGGGGGGCGCTTCGTTCTAAAAGCACGTCTACTGTGGCCTGTACGGCGCTCTGCGAGACGGAGGCGGAGAGAGAGAGAGAGAGAGACCCATCGAGGTTACAGATCCCTCGTTAGCGCGTGTGCAGCATAATAAATGAAGAGACTTGGAGACCAAGAGACTTAGATGATAGTGGGATGGACAATGTACACTTGTTGTACCTTTTAAACTAATATCGGACGTTGTTTTTTTTCGTCACACCGGTGTCACCTGAATGGAAATTAATTGGCTCATCTCAGTAAAAAAAAAAAGCCAAACGCGACCAATCATCTGCTGCCGCTGTCGTGGTCTGTTTTCCGGTGAAGCGAAGCCATACTTTTGAGAGCGTTTTTTTTGCTTTTGCCGCTCTGCTTAGTGTCTGTCACTCGTCTCGAAGTGCG
>NC_140182.1:15894881-15955787 GCF_963971535.1 Notolepis coatsorum
AGGTAGTAAAAACAACACAAGCAGTGTAAACAAATAGGTCAATATAATTTACTATCTAACTAGCTGAAAAATATATTCACAGTATTCACAGTGTCACATAAGGTGCAGTATGCCTAAGGTAGTGTTATAATTTACTATCTACTGAAATATACATTATTCACAGTATCACAGTATCCACTGAAATATACATTATTCACAGTATCACAGTATCCCCATAAGGTGCAGTATGCCTAAGGTAGTGTAAATTGTCCTCCTTGGGTTCCTATTAGTCCCAGGTCAATGTCTGGCAGCAGTCGCTGCCCCCTGTTGTGGAGCCTGGAGGCCGCTAGTCGCTGCCCACTGTTGTAGAGTAGAGTGTCGGTAGAGTGTCGGTAGAGTGTCCACCTATATTAACAGGTCAGCAATGGAAGTCCTGGCAGGGGCACTGATCCAATGTCATTATGACTATGCATGCTCCTCCTGGTACACTGGCATCACAGTAGCACTGAAAGGTAGGCTACAGACAGCTCAGAACAAATTAGTTAGAATGATTTTAAAACTCCATCCCAGGACTCACCTTACACAGACACATTTTAACAGCCTCAAATGGCTCAGGGTTGAGGAGAGGGTGTCTCAAATAAAACTCAACATAACACATAGGATACTCGGGAATACTGTCCCTCAGTACCTCAGTGGATATTTTAACATGGTAAGGGATGTACACGGACACGCCACCAGGGGGAGCCCTACAGACATCGTCCCAGTGAGATGCAATAGGAAAATAGGCCAAAACGCATTCCTATATTCAGCAGCAGTACAATGGAATAGCCTACCAATGGAGTTGAAGACCATAAGCCCCTTCTCCACTTTTAAATGAGCTATAAAGAGGTGGATCATAAGTAGCAGAAGCTGGGAGTAGTGAACAAAGGGTTTTAATATGTGTTCCTTTTTTATTCTTTTATTGTCTATAAAATGGAATATTATTGTATGTATTTTTTTGTTTTTATACCACACATCCTGACATACAGACACTACAAACACCCACGTCCACACACCAGTACATAAATCCACTGACACCAATGATGAAGGACCACAATGGAAACAAGCCTATGGCTTTATTGTGTTTTATGAAATCCTATTGGTAAATGGAGAAAATGTATACCTGTTTTCATATTGTGATCCAATGTATATGTGTGATTTTCCATTCTAAACCAATAAACTATTCAATCAAAAAAAGTGGAGCCTGATGGCCGCTGGTATGAAGGACTGTCCGAGGCGGTTAGTTGAGTGTCGGGGGGGTATGAGTCTGTGGCTGAACGAGCTTCTCATCTTGACTAGCTCATCGTAGAGGGGGTGGTAGGGGTTCTCCATGATGGCAGCCAGCTTCATGATGGCACGCGCGCACACACACACATACACACACGCATTATACAAACTAGGGCTGCACGATTTTGGGAAATAATCTAATTGCGATTTTTCTGACAGATATTGCGATTGCGATTACATTTGCGATTATACTTTTTTTCTTTTTTTTGCAGCCCCACATAGGTTTATTGTAAAATTTGGCTTGCATCTGGCCTACGCGGTGGGTCTGTTCGGGACACCGAGCCTGAAAATGTTTCTTTTTACGTGGGAATCGATACCGGTACCCAACGGTACCTTTTTTTCTGTACTTTACTCTCCCTCTCTGAAGTCTAAACTTCACAACACACAATATAAAATCCCTTACCTCCCTCTCCCAAACCGATCTTGTATCTCAATGGGACTTCCTGGTTAAATTGCGATTTGATAATTGCATCATTCCAAATCGCGATTTCGATTAAAAAACGATTAATCGTGCAGCCCTAATACAAACACACACACACACACACATGCAAACACAAACGCATACACACAAGCATATACAAACACACATACACACACACAAACACACACGCACACACACATGCAAACGCATACACACACACGCATATACAAACACATACACACACACACACACACACACACACACACACACACACACACACACACACACACACACACACACACACACACACACACACACACACACACACACACACCTACAGTACAAACACACACAAACACACACACACACACACACACACACACACACACACACACACACACACACACACACACACACACACACACACACACACACACACACACACACACTGTCGACGCACCATTTGAATATTGCTCCATGACTGTCCCTGCAGGACTGGAAGGAGCATCAGCACAGCTGCTGCCAGACAGCGGGCAGCATGGGCGTGCAGGAGGAAGTCACCATGTCGACCATAGACATGGAGAAAGTCAAGGTCTAGCGGACGCAGCCACACAGCTCAACACGGCAACACTTCGCCGCCGGGGGAAGAAGCGCTACAATGAATACCGAGGAGGGAGGGCCGGGAGGGGGGAGGGAGGCACCGGAGGGGTGGGGCAGCTGGAGGCTGGAGACGTCTGTCTGCATTCGAACAAGCGCCCCCGTGTCCCTCTCCCCGTAGACAGGGGAGTGAGTTTATGTGACTTTTCACGGCCCTGGAGAGGACACCTGATGACGGCGGTGATATCGCTGTTTTCTTCGTCTTGGAAGAGGACCTGCTTTTCCTTTTTTTTCATCTCCCCTGTGTGTGTTAATGGTTTCACCCCGTGGGGAGTGTGTGTAGGACATTGGGCCGTCGAGACACTATCTTCTTCTTCTTTTAGTGAAGCCAGACGTGGCACGGGTCCATCTTATTATTATTATTCATTTCAGAATTACAACTGTGACAGATGTGCTAGTGGTCGACCGGCATGGGTTTTTCAAAGGCCAATGCCATTATATTCTTTTATGAATTTAATGATTTCTTATGAATTCTAATGAAATAGAAGAAGACACGGGTTATGCTGTAGATTTCAGAACGTGACTAGTATTTAAGGGAGAGCAGGGTACAGTGTGTCAGAAGCCATGTCATTCAAATGCATTATTCTATACATTATAACATATTTAATGCTCTCATTATACACTGTGCCAAGTTAGCTTGGTGTATTGAATCCACTACACTCTCTCATTAAACACTGCCAAGTTAGCGTGGTGTATTGAATCCACTGCTATCTCTCATTAAACACTGTGCTTCGTATATTGAAGCACACACACACACACACACACACACACACACACACACACACACACACACACACACACACACACACACACACACACACACACACACACACACACACAGGGAGAGAGAAAAGCAAGCACACAAATGCAGAACGTTAGCTACAGGTAGAAGCCCATAACGTTTGTTCCCCAAGACATGTGTGGTTAAATTGACACACACAATTCCCGCGCACACAAAGTGCAGAAACGTTATGTTAGCTACAGTAGAAGAAGCCTAACGTTCGTTCCCCAAGACGTTGTTGCAAGTCTTCCTGTTATGCAATGCAAATGCAACCGACTGCAACTGACATTGTAACGATCAAACCAGTCGCTTCCTGTCACAGATTGTTGACTTGAGACGAGAGGAGAGGCAGTGTTGTAGTCGAGTCACTAAATCTCGAGTCCAAGTCGAGTCTCGAGTCCCCAGTGTTCGAGTCCGAGTCATCAAGGTTGAGTCCACTCCACTCTGGCAGTCAAAGAGCTGACATACAAATAAAAAAAAAGGTCTACATTAACTCATTGACCGCCACGCCTAAGTGCGTCAGAGGGCGCTAGAGTGCCACCGCTTTAATCAATGGGACGACTGGGAGATTTGCGAGTGCTTAAAATATATCTTAAATTATGGCTATGGGTCTAATACACTCGTCGATTATCAGTGAGTTGCTTGCAGTCAACATGTACAAAACTGATTGTTTTTTCATCTGTACATTTCCGTTTTGAATACGAGTATAGTTTTGGTGATTTCTAGTAATTCCAGAGAAAGACGCGATAATAGCCCTTTAGTGGAATACACAAAACACGTTGTAATTTTTCGGCTGATTATCGAATCTTCCTGAAATCAACGCTAGATCATCATTATTGTCCTTCCTCGTGCATACATGAAATGACCCTCGTAGCGCGGCGCCCCCCCCCCCCCCCCCCCCCCCCCCCCCACCTCCTGCACCCAACAGAAAACAGCCACACATACACACACACAGATACAGCGTCGATCGGGGTAGAAATACATATCAGGTCAACGATCAAATTTATATATAATGTTCTTACCTTGTATCTGATGTAATGCAAAAGAAAGAATCCAATTATTTGATCGCCATTTGAAGTACTGGGCGCGGAGGTCCGTGCCACGTTCAACAGCATTGCATATGAGGGGGGGGGGGGGGGGGGCAGCCTCGTTGAAATCAGGTTACCTCGCCTGATTATTTAAACCACGCTCGCACAGCTTGGGTCATTCCCAGTGGAGTGCAATACCAGCCGGAAGGCGCAGGGGGCGGTATTTGCCCTTTTGCGAGCTCGGACCCATTCCCAACGATGACATCAGGCTGGATGGATGAAAATGAATGGATATCGCTAATAAAAGAAATAACAATTAAAACCCGACTATACTCGTGATTGGCGCTCAAGCGATGGCGAGTTAACCCGACTATCATCGTGACTGGCGTTGAATGAGTTAAACATAAATGACACAGCGGTCACCATTTCAAAGGGAGTTCATTTACTTTGTGACACAATAGCCAAACAAATGCACTAGCCATCAATACCTTATGCCAAATGATTAGGGCGGCCTATTCGCCTAAAGGTACATGCCTAAGTAAATGGAAGATTGCTCCACTTCTGCAAGGTCAATTTGCATGTTCTTGGTATCTAGGAACATCTAGGGACCTGGGGGTATGTATTTCCAGTGTCAGAAATATTGTGTCTGTTACTAGGCTGAGTAAATTGTAATGAAGAAAAGGAGAATATAAATTATGATTTATGATTTTTGCATCTTTGATCATGTTAAATCTGCGGGGTACGAGAAAATGCTCACTGAGCTCATTCACCACCTTATTGAGATCATGTGTACAAAAAATCTAAGCAAATTAATAAAGGGAAGATGATTAAACAGAATGATTTGTAGATACAGTAATTAATGATAATCGATTTTAATTATAAATTCATATTTGACCTTGAACTTGACCTTGACCTCATTATGGCCAAATCATACATCTATGGATAGGGAAAATGCTCCTCTTTACAATGGCAGGGTTGAATCTGGATTTAGTCATTTCCTTGCGTTTTTTACGATAATTAGCATTTTCCGATAAACATCCAAATGCCCACATGTGGACGATTCTTTGCCGACCTCTAGTGGCTCTGTGTGTGCATTTCATTTAATACAATATATAGATAGAATTAAAGTCCTATTTGTTGCCTGTCGATTGCCCTTTCAGGTGACAAAATCCGTTCAGCGGTTCTCGAGTTACATGCCGATATGTGAGGCGTGCCCCAAAGTACGCAAAAGTACACATTACCACCCCCGACTCCCGGGGCTCTGGCTCCGTCAATAATTCGGCGATCTCGTAAATCTTTGCACAGGGTTGTAGCCAATGAGTGTGGCTTTCCAATGATACCCCATGATATGATAATTGGGGATCTAATACTGTCTCTATTGATCGATTTATGATAAAGAAAAGCAGGGTCCCCCTATAGGGGGACCTTAAGGCTTAACAGGTTACAAGTCCGAGTCCGTGTCTGCACTTTCTCCACTCTATGCTCCACTCGGACGATTCTGGCTCTTCTTTGGTGACTCGGACTTGGACTCGACTCGGACTCAAAATGTAGTGACTCGACTACAACACTGGCTCAGGCATTGGCCGATTATCTCAAAATGCTCGATTCACCGGTCGGCCACTAGTACTAATGCAGCGCAGAGCCTCTGCAGCTCATTCTGGTTACATTCTGCTCATTGCTGGGATGCCATCGCTGAAAGCTGCCGGTACGGCCGTGCATAATTCTACATCTGGTTGGTGTCCTAGAAATACCTTTCTATCTCCAAAACAAGATGCTTCATGAATGTTAAAGGGACAGGATTCTTTGGGATCGGCATTATGACCCCAGAGAGGCATTTGGCTTGTCTCCCAACATGAATCAACTAAAATGTATTTGTATTTTTTTCCCCCTTCAGTTAAAAACTTGAAGGGACCTTGTGAAAGTTGCTTGAAATCTTTGAAAGTTGTTGCACTTTGTTGACATTTCTTTTGTTTTGGTGTGTAATATATATTATATATATCATCATCATCAACTTTTATTTATACTCGAAAAGACAATTGAGGTCACCCTCATTTTCAATGTCGTAGAGACTTTACAGACATTTCAATGCACACATGTGTACAATATAACAATAATAAATATTAATAACTATCTATATAGTATAAAATGAACATAGGTGTAACATCAGCACACAGATTGACAGAATAAAAAAAACAAGGCATAAATTGCAGACATAAGAAATAGGTATAAAAGACAATAAAAGTAGTGCAATGTAAACGTGCAGACTTAATAATGGCATAAAAGAAGTACAAAAGTGCAATGACGCTCGAAGGCATGTGAACACACACACAATATTATAGCTATACAGTCACTTATTATATTGTACATTTCTCCAGACCCCTCTTGGCAGAGCCTGAGGTGTGGTCAGCAATAGCAACCCATCTCCCCTGTCCCCCCCACTCGACTCCAACGCACGCATCAGACCAAAACAACAATGTAAACAAAGTGCAATACTAGTAAGCAGGGCTCTTTTGCCCCAGAAGTTGCTGTTTGACGGCATTACAGATCCTATCTTTAACAAACACTTGAAAATATTGAATTGTGTTATTGTAGATGGTTACTTAACACTTAAAGGGAAATGTTATGTGACTTTTCAACAATTGTACACGACTTCCTTGAATCTGTGGGGCATGTTTGTTTACATGTATTATTTTATTCCCTGCCTGGACAAACTGATCAGTACATTAGTTATAGGCAGTGTGTTCCTGGCTTTCAAAAAGCACAACTAATGTGATTGATCAAAACGAATGCATTGCTTTTGTCCCCCGTTGTGACCAAGGATCACCAAGGACAATAATTCTAAAGTTTGTTAATCTGAATACTTCAAACCCCTGGCCAAACGGTAAAGTATGTCTCTTTTCTCCGGTGCCTAAATAACACTTCAGGACTGACAAACCCATACAAAGACTAAGCAAAACCCATTCTCCATAACATGGCCCCCCCAAGACCGCTGTGAATTCAAGTGGAAAAACCCTAAATCCTAATTGCCAAAAAGTAGTTTATCCTCTGATTGAGAACAACCTGTTACCTGTTACCTTTTTAATTGAAGTGGACTTGGCTAATTTAATCCTCTGGCAGCCTCTGGAGCGTGAGGGGTTTTAAGCTCCGACCCATTTTCTATGTATTTATTTTTGCACAAGCTGAGTCTAACCTCTATTGGGACGGTGCTGTCCGTGCTCGGAAAGGAGCCAACTAAATTATTCCACCACTAGTTAAAAACACTGTTTTTCAGTATGAATTGCTTGTGGATGTCATATGCAAAATGAAATCTGCCTATTATACATTAAATATCATTACTGTGCAATGGTGGAAGCCATCATACATGATGACCTGGGTAGAGTCCTTGGATATGAGTATGAAATAGAGTGTCATAACCAAAAGGTAATACGTTTACATTATGAGTAGAACTGACTCACTGCTAATCACCTTTGTGTTGTTGTCTAAGCTACAGTAGAAATGGACCCTTTTCACAGCAGCCATTTTGACATGCCATCGCAAGGTAAACACAGGTGTAATTAACAACATTAATTATGGTCCCATTCCATTTACGTGGGCCCTGGTATTGTGCATGCTGTCAAACGGCAATGTCTGTGTCACACCTACGTAAATGGCTGCATTTATATAGCGCTTTTATCCAAAGCGCTTTACAATTTGTTCCTCACATTTTTTTACCCATTCACTCACACATTCACACACTGACGGCAGAGGCGACCATGCAAGGTGCCAACCTGTTAATCGGAGCAGTTAGGGGTTAAGTGGCTTGCTCAAGGACATGCTGCCCCCGTGAGGAGCAGGAATCGAACTGGGAACCTCCGGATTACCAGACGACTGCTCTACCTCCCGAGTCACTGTCGCCCCATAATACATCAAACAGGACCATAATTAAAGATCCAGTACAATGATGTTTTAATTCAGTCATAAAAAGTGTTTATGTGACAAGTATAATTCTTTCAGCTTCAGATGTATCGTTTGATTTGTTATAAGTGTTTTAGGTCATCCTCTCTGAGCACAGACAACTCCCAGTAGGCTGAGGGGGTGTGGCCTTCTGTTCAATAGACACTAGAATAGATGATTAACTCACTAGGCTGAGGGGGCGTGGCCTTCTGTTCAATAGACACTAGAATAGATGATTAACTCACTAGGCTGAGGGGGCGTGGCCTTCTGTTCAATAGACACTAGAATAGATGATTAACTCACTAGGCTGAGGGGGCGTGGCCTTCTGTTCAATAGACACTATAGATGATTAACTCACTAGGCTGAGGGGGCGTGGCCTTCTGTTCAATAGACACTATAGATGATTAACTCTCACTAGGCTGAGGGGGCATGGCCTTCTGTTCAATAGACACTATATAGATGATTAACTCACTTGGCTGAGGGGGCGTGGCCTTCTGTTCAATAGACACGACTAGATGATTAACTCACTAGGCTGAGGGGGCGTGGCCTTCTGTTCAATAGACACTATAGATGATTAACTCACTAGGCTGAGGGGGCGTGGCCTTCTGTTCAATAGACACTATAGATGATTAACTCTCACTAGGCTGAGGGGGCATGGCCTTCTGTTCAATAGACACTATATATAGATGATTAACTCACTTGGCTGAGGGGGCGTGGCCTTCTGTTCAATAGACACGACTAGATGATTAACTCACTAGGCTGAGGGGGCGTGGCCTTCTGTTCAATAGACACTATAGATGATTATCGTAAGGTTATGAATATAACCAAGTTCTATGAATACTGGTGACGCTCAGCGTCATCTGCACTAACCTCACTTCGTGCATATGCACTGAATAAAAATCCACAATGTACCTTTACATACCAACATTCGTCTGGCCACACCCCTATCCGCTACCTTCATAAGCAGGTGTGTGGCCACACTCGCCTCCTTCCCAATCTTTCACCTCAAGGCGAGATCAAAGGCCGCAGTGGCGTCCAGACGCTGAGCGTCACCAGTATTCATAGAACTTGGTTATATTCATAACCTTACGTTCTATATCATACTGGCTGCCGCTCAGCGTCATCTGCACTACGGGAGCTGAGCGGGAGCCTGAAGCTCGACAAATGTACCCCACTGAGGCCCCCCACAACCATCAGAACCGGGGAGGACCGAGCCCCCCCGACCCTCCCTAATGGAGGATACCCCCCTATTGGAGGACGGGAGGGAGACGGATCCGACCGTGCGAAGAGAAACTCGAGCAACTCAACGCACAGGGTGAGCAGACCGTGGCTTGACCCCACGACTACCCACACGCACAACCCGCATGCCACCAGGGAACGAACGGAAGGAACAAACCTCGTTACCGCCCCCAAAAACACGTGGTCGAGAGCAAACTCAACCCTGTGGCAAGGCCGTAACAGCGGAGCGCGAAGGAAGACACAGACCCACAGAAGGGACTGGATCCCCCGGAAATAGGGGGCCCGGAGAGGTCAATGATGCCACAGCATCAAGACCTCACCAGGCGGTCACTTAGTGACACCGCCCCCCACATCGCCAGCGTATTCGGACAGGGCCCCTCCAAGAGCGGGCCCTTCCCCCCACTAGTACGCCGCCTGGCACACTGACCCTGACAACTCAGGCAGTCAGCATGGCCGTAACTCGAAGCACACAAAAGGCTACACTACAGCGGAAGCAGGCAGCGCACCGGGGAGACGACCCCAGAGGGGGTCGATCCCTCAAACCAGGCAGCAGGCGTTTGACCCGAGACAGGCGCCAAAGGGGTCAACTGAAAACAGCACCCCGGCGGAAGGGGCGTATGCTGGCATTGTTGCGCACCATGACAAAGCCTCCACCAAAAAACCCCGACCCAGAGGGGCCGAGGCAGAGAAGGCTGACACGATTGGCAGACGTCATGAACGTGCAGGGGCACACTCAACCGGGTAACCCGGGAGTTGACTCTGCTCCAACACACCAGGGAATCAACCACCCTCTTGGTACCACATGCGGTGGTTGTTCCTATAACCCCTCAAGAAAAAACTCCAAAACACACCTGCGGGTACACACTGGCTATACCGCAGTACAAGTGTTACAGTTTTCAAAAAGGGGTTATTCCAGGCCTACGGGTCGACGAAACACAACTTCGGACCGGGCCCGGCGGCTCGGGAAGCACACAGGGCTGCCAGAGGAGGTCCATAAGACCACCCCAACAGCCCCCTCTTTGCCATGCGTAAGAGAGGAGCGAAAAGAATGGAGAACCAGCCCCTTCATGATAGCGCAGGGTACAACATGTACCCAACAAAGGGCCTCCATAACGCCCAACCCTGTGACACCCGGGCCGACCCGGCATTTTTTTCCCCGGAAAAAGCACAAGTCCCTCAGGGTACCAGAACACCAGATCTGCGTCCCCGGCGGACAACGGGTTAACTGACCTGGACCAGCGTGACCAGAACCAGTCCCGTGCCCTAACCACGCCGACATCCCCACTCCAAGAGAGGGGGTAGGTACGCGTGTTGATCTAAAAACATGAAAAGAGGGCGCCACCCAGACGGTCCCATTCGTACCGCGCTCAGTGGCCCACCCCAAGGGCGTGAGACCCCTCTACCTATGTTTTGATCTATTCCGTTAACATCCCCCAGATATGAACGAGAATTCGTCGAGACCTAGTAACAGGCGCTCGGAAGAGAAAACCTCCATCCCAGTTGCCCTATAAAAACGCCGTTTTAATAATGAGCAACCAAGGCATACCAGCCTCATGCGTGATTCTTATCAGAAACACCCCGAGCCAGCACTATGTACGCGTCGAGACCCAAACACATCAATGGATAGGCCAACCAGACACCAGACATTGGTCCTTCAAGTCGCCTGGAAGAACGACAAGGAGTTGTCGTGCTTCATATTCTTCCCTCTTTTTATTAAAAAGAAAGAAACACAGACTGACATGAATCCCACATGACGTGGCTGAGGGTAAAAATTGTTTTCATTCTTACATCCCGCCACTCTCACCACAGAGAGGAGACGGGAATCCTCAGAGAGACTTCCCACGTGAGCCATGATTTGAAAAGTCACGGTAACATTGAGCCATGTGACCAACAGACTCAAGTTACACGTATATCGAGCGTACAGTAGCAGAAGTTCCTACGCTCTGCCCCGACAACTTGACAATGACAGACCCTACATACGGGTCTGAAAAAACTCACGGAAGCCGGCGTCCAATAGAAACGTGCCCAGTGACGTATTCTATGACGGGGGAAACCCATGACTCGACCGCCTGTGATAGGTGCGGAGTCAGGGAAACCCTCCCCCCCCCCCCCCCCCCCCGTGCCAAGCTGCCTAACAGCTTGGCGGGACCGAATGAAAAGAGAGTAAAAAAAAAAACGACCAATCAGAAGAGGGAAGGAGGGGTTTATCCGGTACCCCCTCGCAAGCCCAACCCTTGAATACGACAACAACAATAGCCATATGATACCTTAAGTAGCCAGTATGCTAATGAACAGCGCAAAGCTAATTCAATGCGCGCTAGCCACAGACAAGTCTGTGAACAGGGTTTATAACCATGCCAAAGTTATATATGCCTGAACCGCGGTACCTTTACACACACGAGCATTACTGCAGACCAACACAACAGTGTTGCGGCTCAATATCACTGTTTAAGCAACAGAGCACACAACTAACCTCTACCTTTATGTGAAGACCTAACCTTCAGGTCGAGGCAGAAAAAACCTTTTTCAACCGAGTGTAAGCTGCAGGCCTTAAAGTCTAGCCCTTCTATCAAACCCACACTAGCGAAAGGTTCACACATCGTATCCCTATCATATGTAGTGAATAAACACACAGTTTGTAACAAAAAATAGTCCCTCCCAGGAGGGACCTTTTCTTTCTTTAACAAAATCATATGTTGGGCCGGGAAGGGAACAGGGGGGACCACAGAGGGAAAAAAGCCCTGTATCGCCCGTCAGTATCCCGGACATGAATCTCGCCAGCTGCGCGATGTTAGAAGTGGCAGCCAGAGATTGAGTCGCGGAGATAAATGACTGGTCACTCCATTAAGCCAACCGCCTCGCCGATTTCCCTTGGGGAACCGGCTTCCGTAACGGCTCCCACACCACCTCAGGACAAAGGAGAGCTGCCATCGGCCTATCAAGCCGAGGCACCCCCTCCTTCATGCCGTCTACCAAACCCACCACCCTCGTGACTCGCACGTAGGCGGGGGTGAGGCCCATGATGTGGGAGACCACCTGTCCCTGACGGACGTAGGCCTCCATCGAGGGGAAAAATGGACAGACAACGCCCATCTCTCTCACAGGACGGCGTTGCCATAGATGACCTATGAGATCATCAGGAACAGGAACAGGCAGTGGCTGCGGCAGCGGCATGCCGTTTGCGACTGCCGCCACCGCCATGAGCTCGGGGAACAAAGCACGCAGTTCCCCCTGCATACTTTCCCCCACCGAGCTCGCATCCCTCACATGCAGCAGACTACTGGTTACAGAGCCACATTCTGATGTGGCTGATAGCAGGGCATCCCGCCGCCGAGTCAGAGGTTCTAACCCAACATCCGCGTACGAGGGACCCCAAGGAGACCGATCACCCCCCTCCAGTGTTACCTGGACGGGCGGCGGACATGTCTCCACCGGGGCGTCAAATAAGAACCCGTCTGCTTCTACCATGTAGTCCTCTGTTTCCATCGGCCATGGAGAATCAGACGCATCCTCATCCGGCTCCAGCAACTCACCAAAACCAGGCCGTTCGCGTCTACAAGCCACCATCTTACGACGGGAGCGAGCCGACGCAAAAAGTTTGCGTCTCAAATCCTCCGCCACCAGAGGAGCCAGCCGCCCAACAGCGGACGACTCTCCGGTGGCAAAGGAACCAGAGCCGGAACCAGGCCATCGCACAGGAGACGGCGCTGGTGCACCAGCTCCTTGGAGAGGCAAACTACCTATCGGACGCCTACCGGGCGCGGCTGCCGACCACGAAAGTGGCCTCAACCCCACTCCAAGACGCACGACAGAGGAGGCAATGGAGAACCGCTGGTGAAAGGTAACATTGCTAGCGTGACCCTCCGATGTAAACATTATGACTTAGCTTTTTTCTTTTTAAAGTTATGAGAGAAAGAAAAAAGCAAGAAAAAATGTAAACACGTAACTCAACTTTCTTCAGCTTAAACAACCTCGTCAAGTGATGTATACAACAGGCACTTCCTTGTGGTGAAAGTGAAGAAGGAGGCGAGTGTGTGGCCACACACCTGCTTATGAAGGTAGCGGATAGGGGTGTGGCCAGACGAATGTTGGTATGTAAAGGTACATTGTGGATTTTTATTCAGTGCATATGCACGAAGTGAGGTTAGTGCAGATGACGCTGAGCGGCAGCCAGTATGATATAGAACTCAGTAGGCTGAGGGGGCGTGGCCTTCTGTTCAATAGACACTATAGATGATTATTACATGGTGTTTTAACATTCGCCAAAATGCTTGATTGTGATTGGTCAATAGCGCTCGGTTTCCCCTGACAGCGGTCAGTTATTTCTCGATAACGGACCGCTGCTATGGGCAACGCGCAATAATGACCGCTGATACGGGTAACACAGCACTATTGACCAATCACAATTAAGCATTTTGGTCGCAGACAGTCACGAAAGCTAAGCTCAGCATATGCACAGCTGCACTCATCAGGTAATCAGACCACACACCTGCCGGCTGCCGGCGATGACAGAGGAGCCACAGAACAACTGCGTCTGCATTTGATCTCGTCTTGTCGATGGTGTAAAAAGAATTAGGTATATTGTTAGTAAGTTAGCCATGTAATAAGCGGGATAATGTATAGCTATACTCGGTCATTGTCGCAAACAAATTGACCGAGTATAGATATACATTATCCCTTACATAACTCAGTAGGCTGAGGGGGCGTGGCCTTCTGTTCAATAGACACTATATAGATCAGGGGTCAGCAACCTTTTTGACATGGAGTGCCTGTTTGAAATATAGTTGTAACTAGTGTGCCTCAACAATATTCCATGCATCGTAATTTTTTTTCCTCATAATCAGGTCTTTTTAATGATAATTTTTACATTATTACATCATTATTGTTATTGTTATTATTAACAATATTATTATGATGGTTGTATCAACCCTAAATCTGAGTTGGGGGGGGGGGGGGGGGGAATGCAATGCAGACAAACAGCTGCATACAGTGCGACCATTTCACTCACATTTGCCCATTCATTTTTGGACACATCACACACCATCGGTGTGTGTACTGTACGTGTGCTGTCATAGCTCCACCTACAGGCCTAATGGAGAACACCAGGAGAACACCAGGATGTGAATGGAGGGTGAATGTGAGGTATATTGTGTAAATAAGTTTTGATTGATCGCAAGACTACACTGTTAAAAAATAAATAATAATAAGTTACCAGAACTTAAAAATATTGAGTTCAGTTACTGTGCATTAAGGTTTTCAGTTTTCAATCCATAATAAGTTAACAGAAAAATAAGTACACAACCACATTATTTCAACCTAATAAAACTCTGTTTATTGTCATTGTTTTAAGAACACAAGTTGACTTGGTAATACTCACATTTTGAGTAAAAAAAAATAGCTTTTAACATGTGCAATGTTCAATGAAATAGAAAAATAAATAATACAATTTGTTGATTAATCCCACTGGTCACAATGGTGACCGTAATAATGTTTTTGTTATAAGGCTCTGCAAATGTTACTGAATGATGTAGCAATGTATTTCCAGCTAAATTGAAATAATAAACAAATAAAGCGTCTCAATTAAATATGTGGTAGTAAAAATAACCTGTGGGAGGATTTCAACAAGATAAATGCGACAACAGTGCAAAATATTTCACTATAATATTTCAAAGCAAAAAAAAAAAAAAAATGTAAGTGCTGCCCACTGTGCATATGAAAATGCCCCCGCGTGCCCACCCCTGATATAGATGATTAACTCTCACTAGGCTGAGGGGGCGTGGCCTTCTGTTCAATAGACACTATAGATGATTAACTCTCACTAGGCTGAGGGGGTGTGGCCTTCTGTTCAATAGACACTATAGATCCTTGACTTGTTAACCCTTTCACTGCCACACAACAGCAGGTTAACCTTTCACTGCCACACTACAGAAGGTTAACCGGTAACTGTCGGTAGTGTGATAGTAAAGGGTTAACATTCTGTAGTGTGGCAGTGAAAGGGTTAAGGACTCTGTGTATTCTATGCTGATGCTGAGCACCACTCAGCTAGATGTGACTGATGGGCCAATGGGAGCAACTAGATGTGACTGATGGTCCAATGAGAGCAGCTAGATGTGACTGATGGGCCAATGAGAGCAACTAGATGTGACTGATGGTCCAATGAGAGTAACCTGTGTGTATTGTGTGATATTTCAGAGGAGGCAGATTGGATATCTGAAATTGTTTGATTATGTTGATATCCAGGGCGATAAACATCATTTTCACAACGACAGCTCTAATATTTTGGGTAATTTCAACATACCTTCTGTGAAAAAATACAAGAAGATTGAAAAACTAATTTCATTGTACTGAATCTTTAACTATTTTCTGACCACTAGAGGGGAGCAAGTCACCACTGTAAACCTGCTGTATTTCTTTTATTTTTTACAAAAATCCTCATCATTATAAACATAAGACAACCTCACTGGCACAATCTTTTTGTAACTAAGAGATTCGGAAAAAGATATATAAAATTCTGTGCATGGATTACAAGATTTCAACTACATACAATAATACATACAATAATACATACAACTTTCTCTAGGGCATTTCCTGGACAAGGCGGGTAAATACTTCACCTGTAAACACAATACTGTTCTGACTATAATACAATATTGATCTAATTAAGAGACCCCCCTCAAAAAAATTCAATTAAATGCATAGGTTTATGAAATGGGCAGAGCTAAAGCATGGGCCAGGTTTTGATGGAATGATACCACAGGGTTGAGTGAGTAGGACACCATGACTCAACAAGACCCTCTGATCAAAGTGGTTTAGGTGGTAAAAACATGTTTTTTTAAATAAAATAATATTTACTGACAAATGTTAAGTAATTCTCTTTGCCACTCCTACAAATGGAGGATTACCATACAGTCGGATTTCACAGCACAGTAATCCTCCAGAAGTCTTACAGTATTTCTTACAGTATTTATAACCTCCCAATGAGACGGCATCATCCCCTTCAGGAATGGATGATAACATCTGCCTACCGGCTCGTGCACGCACGCACACACACACACACACACACACACACACACACACACACACACACACACACACACACACACACACACACACACACACACACACACACACACACACACACACACACACACACACACACACACACACACACACACACACACACACACACACACACACACACACACACACACACACACACACACACACACACACACACACACACACACACACACACACACACACACACACACAGCGGCTCGGGAGGTAGAGCAGTCGTCTGGCAATCCGGAGGTTCCCGGTTCGATTCCCGGGCAACGTGTCGAAGAGTCCTTGAGCAAGACACTTAACCCCTAATTGCTCCCGATGAGCAGGTTGGCACATTGCATGCAAGATTTAGCGCTTTGGATAAAAGCACTATATAAATGCAGCCATTTACCATTTACACACACGTTAAATGTTGGGTCAGTCTTAACAGTTTCCGATGGACATTTCTCCAAGTTTCAAATCAAATCTTGTACAAAATTGTAGGCATAGAAAGGAAGGGGGAAAGTCAAGTTTCATGTGCAGTGTTTCAATCAGTCAGTTTAGGACACAGCAAAAAGGGCAACCTCAAGTGAACTGCAATGCAAACCTTATGCAGCTAATCATTTTGGTATGCTCATATAATAGAAATCAAAATAAATATGTATAGCTACCCTCATTCAAAACTGCTTTAAAAAAAAGATTGAAACCTACAGCCAGCATCAACTACTACAAGATACTTTAATGCCACACAATGATGGTTGGTGGTAATTGTTTGCGGTACAGTTTGTTATGCACTGGGACATCAACATGAAACATCAGACATCAAACGCCCACCTCCCAATCCCCACAATAAATACATATATACATAAATAGATACAAGACAGCCTGTCTGTGCAAAGGGGGGCGGGCCAGGGTGTTTAGTAATCGGACTGCTGTGGGGAAAAAACTGTTTGTTGAAGCTTGTGTGTCTGGCTCTTAACCGGCAATGAGTCTCCTCGCCTTATTCGTTTTCGTTTTTGAGGACTGCATACTTTTTTTGCAAACCAAAACAACATACTTTATACTTATTATAGCACATGCATGAGCCTGATCTCTTTTGAAAGATGACATTCTGAAGTTTCTGATTCCAGAAAAGGAATTCACTTTTAGTGCTAACGTAATCGAGTAACATAGGTCTAAACTTCAGTTGTAGAAAAACTTGTTGCTCAAGTTTTTCTGTAGTAGTTAGTAGTCCAGAGAGGTAGTATTTCCCCAGAAGGTGGTGTGGCTTACAAATCCATATGGACCCATAGCCTGAAGCCTTATGTAGTACATGTCCAAATGTCATGAAGATCCATTCAGAAATGAGTGATTAGGAGTGATTTTGGTAAACTGTGTACAAAAGAAAAACTCAGTTAATTCGGCTGTTTTTCTCTTCCTGTTTTCGCTCGTTCTTTTTTTTTTGTTTTTTAGATTCATACATCCCCACCTGGGGTATCATTGCAAAGCCACACTCATTGGCTACAACCATCCACAATAATTTTCGAGATCGGATCTAGATTGACGGAACTACTGCGCCAAGAGTCGAGGTATTTTGCGCAATACCGTGTACTTTGCACAAGCCTCAAATACCGAGAACCGCTCAACGGATTTTGTCGCTATCAACAGGCAACAAATAAGCCTTCAATTCGATATGTATATTGTATTATAAAATATGCACACCCGAGCCACTAGGGGTCGCCAAAGTGCCGGTGGGAAAATCGTCCTAAAAACATCCCGTATGCGGGATGGCACATGCTAAGCGGTTTTAAAATGGACTTGTAGCGACTAATAAGGAATAAGTGGTGTGCTGGGTGGGAGGGATCATTGACTATTTTACCAGAGCGTGTGACTGTGCGTGAGGTGTATATGGAGTCCAGAGAGGGAGTCCAGTGAGAGCATAGGATATTCACATTGTACATGTTGATTCCCCTTCTCCTCTCTCTATATATTGCTAGCAATTATTTAGGCTGTTTTTAACTGTTTTTTTTTCTTTTTTTCTTTTACTTCCGCTGGGGCCTCTTTCCAGGTCATCATTGTAAATGGGAAGCTGTTCTCAATTGATCTTCCTGGTCAAATAAAGGTAAAGTAAAAATACAGTACATAGAAGACAAGGAATATGATTTGCTCCAATGTATTCTATTCCCTTCCCGTCTCTTTCCCAGGCCCAGCAGTGATGGCACCGTCCTCATTCGGAAGGTAACGCAATTGACAGATGGCAGACAAAAGGCCGCTCGCGCCAAAGGTTGCCGTTAGCGAGACACTCAACATGCAATAAATGTTCCTCCTGGAGCCACTCGGTTCTCTCTATCTTGAATAATAATTATATAAAAAAAAAAGAATGATAACCACTAATGCACGCTCAGGTTTTTACATTTTGTTGCTGTTAAAACTGGAAGTTTCAGTAACTTAAATCGATTGTCTTGTCGACATCATCATTACCCTGTAGGGGTAAAACGGTTTCAATACACCTGCATCCGTTTAGTTTTTAAGGACAGGTGTTATATGTGTGCGATGTACAATTCTGAATTGAGAATAATTTGCTTCTATTGCAAATTGATATCTTTTCTGCATATTTCCAAACTTTCTGCCAGTCTAAGTCATCAGTGGTTAATGCCTTGGTCTCTCTCCCAAGCTTGCGTAGTAGTTCTCCTGGTTCTATTGCTGCTTCATCTGGGGAAATTACAGTAGAGTTTGGCCTTCAAATAAGTCTCCTAATGTTGTTAGTCCTTGGTTATGCCAGACCTTAAAACCCCGGTTTGAGTTATCTATGGGCTAAGAGAGGGCATGTTAGCTGTTCACACCCGTCTGAAACGAGTGGACCTCCATGCCTTAACTGCACGTAATGTAATTAAGACGTTTTTAAAATGTGAAAAATACTGTCCGAAAGTTATTGCAGCTCTAATGTTTAATAATTAATCTAATTAATTACACCTGTGTTTACCCAGCGATGGCATGTCAAAATGGCCACCACGAAGAGGGCCTATTAATCTGTCATTTAATGCTAACATTTTTAAGATTTTTTTCTGGATGGCATGGAGTTGTGGGATTGTTTTTTATATTCAAGTATATAGTTCTCTAAAATGCAACAGCAATGTGTGTTATCAACAGTGGATACGCCTTTCGCCACAAAATGACCTTAAACGCTAAGTGTATTACTGTGCTGCTGGTTATTGAATGGATGGTTCATATTAGAGAGATTAGCTGTACTTTTCACAGTGATAGCTGTCACCTGACACAGCTGTACCTATGGAGACTAAATCCATTGGATTAGTGTGTCAGCTGCCCAGAGGTAGCCTGTTTTGCCCTCCCCTCTTATTCTAAAGTCATAATGCCCTTGTACCACCGTTTACCTAATCAGTTCTGGTGTCAAAAATGAATTGAGTGCTTTATTTTATATTCACTGATGGAGCTGCGTGTCGGAGAACTGCAGGTGATCTTGGGAAACCAATGTCAAAATGATCCAGGGGTCCCCGACTGCTTTGTGCAATTGATTCCTTTGCAAGGTCACCTTTTGAAGGTAATACATGTCACAAAAGAAAGCTTTGGGGAGAATAGTAGTATACTACGTTGATACATCAGTGACTCCAGATAAATGGCAGGTTCATGTTTACCCAGTGGCTTTGCCCTTGGTGGAAATAACCAGTGTTTCAGTGTCACCCCCGACTCCGTTCAGTCCATCTTTTGAGAGAGAACCGAGTGGCTCCAGGAGGAACATTTATTGCATGTTGAGTGTCTCGCTAACGGCAACCTTTGGCGCGAGCGGCCTTTTCTCTGCCATCTGTCAATTACGTTACTTTCCGAATGAGGACGGTGCCATCACTGCTGGGCCTGGGAAAGAGACGGGAAGGGAATAGAATACATTGGAGCAAATCATATTCCTTGTCTTCTATGTACTGTATTTTTACTTTACCTTTATTTGACCAGGAAGATCAATTGAGAACAGCTTCCCATTTACAATGAAGTGGCAAGAGGCCCCAGCGGAAGTAAAAAAAAATTTAAAACAGCTAAAAACAGCCTAAATAATTGCTAGCAATATATAGAGAGAGGAGAAGGGGAATCAACATGTACAATAGTTATGTACAATAGTTTCTGCTTAAACATATGGAATGATGGAAGAGCTGAAAGTTTAAGGGAGTTTTGGAGAGAGTTCCAGTCATTTGCTGCAGCAAAACGAAATGAATTCTGACCAAAGACAGTGCAGGCCTTGGGAATAGATCGAGTAATGAGATCACTGGACCCAGGGGCGGACCTAGCACATTTGGCGCCCTAGGCGAGGTTCACCACTGTGCCCCCCCCCCCCCCCCCCCCAATCAAAATCAAAACATTGCCGTGCTACCAACCGGTTAACCCTTTTCACTGCGACAATACACAGAAGGTTAACCCTTTCACGACCATCGGTTGTGTGATAGTAAAGGGTTAACCCTCCGCCGTGTGGCAGTGAAAGGGTTAACAGTTATACAGTAAAGTACTGCACCTTTATTTTTTACAAGCAAGAACAAGAGCTAAGAATAAATGTAAAGTGCACACTCAAGAATTAAAACAAATAAACAACTTAGCTAACACACAATAATAATAATAATAACAATAAAAAACAATAAAATAACATGCAAATTTGCTTTAAAAGAAAATTATGTATTGTAAAATATGTTACACATATATAATCAAAATATAATATGCTAAATAAACAAACAAATAAATAAAAATTACTAATTCACTTTGTCTAAAGAACTATTTACATTCCACTCCCTATCATCACACTTCAAGGTTAGCCTGTAGCTCCTACTGGTTTCCATTTACAGTGCAATCCTTCTGGCCTTCCTCGCTGCAGTGCAAAGTCATCAATCACATACAATTTCCCAACTCCTGAGCCAGCTCCTTCCCATCCCATTTTTTTTTTTTTTTTTTTTTTGGCTAGGCAACCGCCTATATCGCCTGTAGGAAGCTCCGCCCCTGACTGGACCTCAGGTGGTAGTTGTTCTGAGAAAGATGCAGGAGGCTGGAGAGGTATTGAGGTGGCTTCCTTCCCTAGTAGAGGCTTGTAGATGACTAGTGACGGGAAGGAGTGTCATGTCTCAACAAAAAAAAGGTTTGCTCCAATTGAGCACTTGTCCAAGAGCTGCTTACATAATCTATATTGGGTTATTTTTTAGGGATGTCCGATATTATCGGCCTACCGATATTGGCATTCAAATGTAATATCGGAAATGATCGGTATCAACATTTATTTAACCTTTATTTACCCAGGCAAGCAAGTAAGAACAAATTCTTATTTTATGTATTGCCAAAAGTATGCAATGTTGTGTTAATTCCACGACAAGAGATATGTAATGTTAATTATCTAAAATTATTCAGTTTTGGGGGGGGCCTGCATATATCGGTATTGGTTGATTGTCAGGATCCTAGGCCCGGTCCTGGCTGGACTGGGCAGGATGGTAACACTGGGCAGTACCCTCCACCTAACTTTGGGCAATGCCCTCTATCTGACATTGGCCCTCGGCCTGACATTGGCGCCCTACCACCCTCTAGTGGTGACAAACAATCGGTGCGCTCCAGTACACTGGACATCCTGACTACTGTGTTAACTATAATTAATAGTTTGATTAATGTGGTATCATGGTGTGTACTGTCATTGTCTTTCCCTTCCCTGGTGTGATGTCATACACTGTTTTGGGTTGTTAGGAGTTGCTTTTGTGTTTAGTTGTGTTTAGTTATTCTTTGCTTATTGTCTAGGTGTTGGTTGTGATTCGGTGTTGGCCAGGTGTTCTTAATTGTTAATTAGTCGGGGTATTTAGGTGTCTGTCTGTCTCCCCTTCGTTGTGGCGACATTCCTCCAGTTACCCCCTGTTCCTCCACGTCGTGTCGCACCGTTCTCCCTCTAGTAAGTCTTAGTGTTTGTTGTTTTGTATTGTGAAGTTTGTTATTTAGTTTCTGTATTTTTCCCTGTATTGCACTGGATTCTACAGTAAACACCCTTCTCCAAGCTTCACTCCTCGCCTCTGCCTCCTCCATTCTTTCCCTTTCTGTATTATTGCATTCTACCTAACCCCATCGTGACAGAATGTCGCCACCAACATTAACGAATGCAGCAGGAAAGGCAAGCGATACCATCACCGTTGTCCTGGCCCTGATGGCCGGTGACATGAAGAGTTACTCACTGGCCAAATGGGGGTTCCTACTCCGGAAGATCGACCAGGTCGCCACTGAGAATCCGACACTGCAAACGGCGATGTGGGAGATGGCTGGACATGTTGCTGTCCTCATGGAGAAGCATAGGTCGGAGGCTAGGGTAGCTAGCCTGCCGACTGTTCTCAGGCTTACGGTCAGCCTAGAGCCCCCCACAGCCGTTGAGGCTGTTCTGACGTCCCCAGTTGGTACAGCTCCACCCGTTAGCTCCACTCATACAGCTAACCAGACGTTCCCAGCTAACATAGCTCCGCCCGTTAGCTTCGTGCCGATAGCTAACCGGCCGTCCCCAGCTAACACAGAACCGCCCGTTAGCTTCGTGCCAATAGCTAACCGGCCGTCCCCAGTTATCACAGCTCCGCCTGTTAACTCCGCCACCATAGATGGCCAGACGTCTCCAGTTGGTACAGCTCCACCCGTTAGCTCCGCTCATACAGCTAACCAGACGTCCACAGCTAACATAGCTCCGCCCGTTAGCTTCGTGCCAATAGCTAACAGGCCGTCCCCAGCTAACATAGCTCCGCCCGTTAGCTCCGTCCCAATAGCTAACCGGCCGTCCCCAGTTAGCACAGCTCCGCCTGTTAGCCCCGCTACCGTAGCTAACCAGACGCCCACTGTTAACCTAGGTACCAGGTTCAAGGTGAGTCTGGTACCGGAGACGGACCAGATGTCCCCAGCTAGCACAGTCTCCAGTGCTAGAATAGGCTCCAGGTTCAGGGTGAGCCTAGTAACTGAGACGGACCAGATGTCCCAAGATAGTCAGGTCTCTGCAGCTAGCAGGCCTAGGAGGGCTATCAGGACAGGAGCTGCTAGGCTCTCCCCGACTGTTAGCTTAGCCTCAGCAGCTAGCCAGGCATTCCCAGCTAGCACAGTTCCCACAGTGAGTCCAGGGCCCACAGTTAGCCTAGCCCCCGAGGCTAGTATGGCTGGCAAGGCCTCCACAGCTGGTCCAGCTTCCACGCCCAGTCCAGCCTCTGCTCTGGGTCCTGGTTCATCATCCCCGGATCCTACACCATGCCTCGCCGCCGAGACCGGTCCAGTCTCCATGCCCTGCCCAGCCTCTCCACCTGGTCCGGCTGCCGTGCCGACTCCCGGCTCCTCGACGGATCCTGGCTCCTCATCCCCGGGTCCTACACCACGCCTCGCCGCCGAGACCGGCACGGTCTCCACATCCTGCCCGGCCTCTACCCCTGGCCCGGCTGCGGTGCCGCCGCCCTGCTCCTCGACGGATCCTGGCTCCCCGTCTGGTCCAGCTCTGCGCCGTGATCGGCGTCCTGGTCCTCGCCGGGGTCTTCGCCGTGGGCTTCGCCGTGGTCTTCGCCGGGGTCTTCGCCGGGGCCTGCGTGGGATCCTGCTCCGGGGGTCGTCGCCGCCGCACCTCTATTCCGGCTCTCCTGAACCGGTCCCTAGTCCGGCGGCTGGAGGGCCTCTCATCCGGGATCCGGCTCCAGGGTCCAGCTCCCCTTCCCGGGCTTCTACACCTGTACCCACCCCCCCTCGTCGGGCCTCGGTGCCCGTCCCCACTCCCCCTCGCCGGGCCTCGGTTCTCAGGTTCTGCCCCCCTCCCCGGGTCTCGGTGCCCATCCCCACCCCCCCTCGTCGGACCTCTGTTCCCAGGTCCAGTCCTCCTCCCCGGGCCTCTGTTCCCGTCCCCACCCCCCCTCTCCGGGCATCTGCGCCCGTTTTCTACCCCCCTGGCTGCTATGCCCCTCCTGGGGTTTTCGCTCGGCCTCCCGGCCCCTGGTCTTCGGGTCTCCTCCCTGGATCCTCTCCGGGGTTCCAGCTTCCTCCCTCACCTGCTTATGGACGTTGTTTTCGGGTGTCTGGAAGCCACCCGTTGAGGGGGGGGTACTGTCAGGATCCTAGGCCCGGTCCTGGCTGGACTGGGCAGGATGGTAACACTGGGCAGTACCCTCCACCTAACTTTGGGCAATGCCCTCTATCTGACATTGGCCCTCGGCCTGACATTGGCGCCCTACCACCCTCTAGTGGTGACAAACAATCGGTGCGCTCCAGTACACTGGACATCCTGACTACTGTGTTAACTATAATTAATAGTTTGATTAATGTGGTATCATGGTGTGTACTGTCATTGTCTTTCCCTTCCCTGGTGTGATGTCATACACTGTTTTGGGTTGTTAGGAGTTGCTTTTGTGTTTAGTTGTGTTTAGTTATTCTTTGCTTATTGTCTAGGTGTTGGTTGTGATTCGGTGTTGGCCAGGTGTTCTTAATTGTTAATTAGTCGGGGTATTTAGGTGTCTGTCTGTCTCCCCTTCGTTGTGGCGACATTCCTCCAGTTACCCCCTGTTCCTCCACGTCGTGTCGCACCGTTCTCCCTCTAGTAAGTCTTAGTGTTTGTTGTTTTGTATTGTGAAGTTTGTTATTTAGTTTCTGTATTTTTCCCTGTATTGCACTGGATTCTACAGTAAACACCCTTCTCCAAGCTTCACTCCTCGCCTCTGCCTCCTCCATTCTTTCCCTTTCTGTATTATTGCATTCTACCTAACCCCATCGTGACAGTTGATATCGGTATCGGAAATTAAGAGTTGGACAATATCGGTATATCGGATATCGGTAAAAAAAAAGCCAATATCGAACATCCCTAGTTATTTTTCTTCTCGCTAATTCAATAACAAATTTCTTCACAGTATGTGATAGTTAGAGAAAATATAGTGCAGCAATTTCAGAGTAGAGCTAATTTCAATGGCGAATGCCGGTATCACCACTATACCACGGCAAGCCCATACATGGACACACAATAAAAGAGTCAAACAACGTGGTGTACAAACAATAAAACCAGTAAGAAAAGATAAAAATTTAAGAAGTAAAAAAAAGCTTAGTTCATACCTGCTTGGTTGAGCTGTGGGTCTCGTTTGAAGGGTACTCGACTTTAGCATGCGACGTGAGTGTCCACGATAATGGAGAAAGATGAAGTAAATAAGCCTCCTTGGCAGCCTTTCTCAGCTGTTTGTCAGGTAAGAGCGATGGCCCTCTGTCAGAGTGACTCCTGATGGAACTGGCTGAGTACCTCACTTTCACAAGTGTACTTGTCTTTGGCTCTGACTTTTGTGTGAATGGCATACTCTACATTATTCTCTAACCCTAGCATATGGCACATGTGCTGTGGCCATTATTTTATTTTTTTATTATCTCCGGCCTGGAAGAAGTAATTAGCCGTTTCTCCAATCAGATGTCATCCGGACTGGAGGGCCACTTGGCCCCTGAGGGCCTCAGCTGCGGGGAGAGGTTGAGAGGAGTGAATTAAAGTTTCAGTGTCCCTGCGGATGGAAAGCAGTTGGGAAATGGTAGCACTCACTGGCCTCTTTGTTTCTGTCTGCAGGAGAGAGAGCTTGTTTGGCTCAGGTGAAGCATGGTAGAGTCAGAGCGGAGGACACCTGGCTCCTCCAGTCCCTGCCCATCGACAGACTAGTTTAGGGGGCTGTCAAGGTCCACTTGAGTCCAGACAGGCTTCAGCAACTTCCAGGAATAATGGGCCTGGCTGAATGGTGCGGTGTGTTGAGTGGTTTTCAGTGGGGAAATAAAATGTCCCATGAATAATAAACTCACGACAACACCTGGACATTTTATAAAATTACTCCCAATATCTGTACATTTACATTTAGTCATTTAGCTGACGCTTTTATCCAAAGCGACTTACAAGTTTTGTATGACAAGTCAGTAGGAAGGGGACAACTCTTATCAGCTGAGTAACAATGTTCATCAAAGTGTTCAGACTTGAGTGCTACAGTGTTGAGTGTATGTTAGTATATTAGGAAGAGTGCATGACAGTAAGAAGGTTAGAATTATTATTAAAAAAAACTTTTTAGATATTGATTGAAGAAGTGTGTCTTTAGTCGACAGCGAAAGATTGATCGGGATTCGGCTGTCCTAACTGTGGTGGGAAGATTGTTCCACCATGGCAAGGACCGAGAATAGGCGGCTTCTCTTTGATGACCCTCCCGGAGCTCGGATAGGAGTGGGTTTGTAGAGCGCTTGCTTTGATCTTTAGCGTTATGGGGCTGCGTTGATCCGCTGTGTCTCTTCCGTCATCGTTGTGTAACCTGATGTCTCATCGTTAGAGCCTTCTTTCGCTCCTTCAGTGAAGTTAAATCCACTCTAGAAGTGAAACTTAAGCTACTCTCTGCTGTGACAGGCGTATGCTCTGCTGTCCGCGTAGACACTCAGTTTATAATGTTGTCTGACTAAGTATTGATAACACGCTTAGTATTTCACAAATTAGAATTGTTCATTTAATGAACGTGAGTGACACCGGTAACACCGACTACCGCAGCAAGCCTAGTTCATTTGGGGGACCCTGATGTAAACAAGACGTTTGGTCTGCATCCCCTTAACAATTGTGTGTATTGAGCTGTACTGTACTGTACCCATTCTGCAATCTGTTAATTAAAGTTTTCAATCAATCAATCAATCAATCAAGGGATGCTCGATATTGGCTTTTTTACCGATACCGATATACCGATATTGTCCAACTCTTAATTTCCGATACCGATATCAACCGATACCGATATATGCAGGGTTTCCCCCCCCAAAAAACGGAATAATTTTAGGTAATTAACATTACATATCTCTTGTTGTGGAATTAACACAACATTATGCATACTTTTGACAATAAATAAAATCAGAATTTGTTCTTACTTGCTTGCCTGGGTAAATAAAGGTTATAGAGATGTAAAAAAAAGAATATATATATATTTTTTTAAACCGATACCGATATTTTCCGATATGCCGATATCGGCCGATAATATCGGTAGGCCGATAATATCGGATATCCCTACGCAGTCAATCATCCCTGCTTGGTTGAGGTGTGGGGTTCGTTTGAAGGGTACAGTACTCTACTTTAGTGATGGGAATTCTGGCTGTTTTGGCTCGGCTCACTAAAAAGAGTCAGCTCTTTCGGTTCCCAAGATTTTTTGTTCCAAAGATAATGTAAAATGATGTGTAAAATGAATTACTACTGTAAAAAACACACATTATATAAAATGTTTATTATTTATATGGCTTTATTTTACATTTACTCAACCAAACTCAACATGGAGCAAAGTGCTACGAAGAAAATTATTTAATAATAATAATAATAATCAGTTCCCAATCAGGAGCCGGCTCCCGTTGTTCATTTCAAAGTGCCGACTCTAAGAGCCGTTTCGTTCGACACATCGCTACTCTACTTTGGCATGTGATGTAAGATATCGCGTGTCGACGATAATGGCGGAAAGATGAAGTAACCAGGTCTGGTTAGATTTGGTCAATTTGCCTCTGAAAATGATTCTCAGACTTTTCCCCCCTTAATTGTTCAAGCCCATTATTCACCATTAATCCTTGTATGTTGGATCCTGCATTTATTGCAGAAATCTAGGCATCGGGTTAAAATAAGACCCCATGAGATCAAAATAAGACTCTATGGCGAAACACCATGTCCTTCAGATTGCAGGAGGTCTTTTAGTGCAGCCTTGGTACTGTGGTCATTGCAGCCGACTTTAAAGAGGGTAGATTCCTCAGTTGTTTGTCAGGTGAGAGAGACGGGCCTGTCGGAGTGACTCCTGATGGAACCGGCTCTGAGCCTGTCAGGTGAGAGAGACGGGCCTGTCGGAGTGACTCCTGATGGGACCGGCTGAGCCTGTCAGGTGAGAGAGACGGGCCTGTCGGAGTGACTCCTGATGGGACCGGCTGAGCCTGTCAGGTGAGAGAGACGGGCCTGTCGGAGTGACTCCTGATGGGACCGGCTGAGCCTGTCAGGTGAGAGACGGGCCTGTCGGAGTGACTCCTGACGGGACCGGCTGAGCCTGTCAGGTGAGAGAGACGGGCCTGTCGGAGTGACTCCTGATGGGACCGGCTGAGCCTGAGACATGACATCCCGTCTGTATCCTGCTGCTTCCAGCTGACAGTCAACGGGCCGTTCGATGTGACGCACGGTGGCAAGTTTAATTCTCAGGAGAGACTGAGTGAGACATAGATGTGTTCTTTCAAAATGTCCTTATGTACCCCAGTTGCTATTGCATGTAAATATTTCAGTTTTATTACACGTATATATACATACATATTACCAACTGTTCGCCTGTTTTATTCTCCACCCATCGATCATCCATAGCAACACTATTATCACCGACATCCAAGCATGCAGGGGGATCCCCCCCTTGAACGGCCCTTCTAAGGTTTCTCTCCTCCACATCGCCTGTGGCACTTTTTTTTCCTATTGCTAGGTTTTTAGTGAGTTTTTCCTTACCTTTGCTGGGGTATGTCTGGGAGTGTTGCATTTATTTATTTATTTTACATTTATTTTACAATTATTTTGGATTTCATGGTGGGTTTTTGTTCTTGATTTATTGTGATGTTTCTTCTTGAATTGTTTAAAGAAGACTTGTCCGGCCCACGGGGACATTACCTTGTGATTTCGGGCTTTACAAATACATTTGAATTTGATTTGATTTGTTGGAGGGACAACTGGGAAAGATTTAGGGGGGCAATGCTGGACGGAGCCCCAAATGTCACCAACCTCCATTTTGTACAGTATGTATTTGGTACCAATAGAACTTTAAACCTTGTAACTTAATTTTTTTTTTAAAAAAATTTGATCTTTTTCCCCCTCCATTTTCCTCCGATTTTCTCCCATCCCAATGTTAGTCGTTATGCCAATTCCCAATCCCCTTCCTGGTCGCTGCGCACTTACCTCCCACAGTCGGTCTGGGAGAGTGGAGGCTATCACGTGCTTCCTCCGACACACGTCCAGCCAATCAACCGCTTCTTTTCACCTGGCAGCGCGGACTCTCATTGAGAGGGCGTAGCGTGTGGATGGATCACACTACCCCCCCTTAGATCCTATCCGCGCTTAGCAGGCGCCCCGACTGAACCGTAGGAGTCGCTGTTTACAACGACCCGGACCCACCCTGCCAGCTTCTCCCACCCTCTAATACTGCCAATTGTATTAGTGTGAACGGCCAGCCAAGCTGGTGACAACCCCGGAGCTGTGAGCTGGACTCGAACAGGCGAATCTAGCCGCTCCGGGGTTTGGTGACGAACGCAATCTCCGTTACGCCACCTGACCGCCCCCTTGTAACTTAATTCTAACTGAAGTCTAATTATCAAGACAAACCGCGTCCCCTCCTACTAGTGGGCTATTACACCTGCTGAGACCCTGGACATTATGCATGTACATGTATAATGTAAATCACGACTGTACTGGCTAATGTGAATGGTGTTTTTGATGCTTTGCATTCTGAGAATGCTTGTTAATTGTGTCAAATACAGGAGACGACCTCTTGTTGTCTATTGTATCAGTTTCCTTCCTCATTATTGCAATTGCTAACATTTTGAATGCAAATAAAACAAAACATTAGCATCTATATATATTATGCACTTCATATTTGGAGTGTTGGACTAGTGTTTCAGTGTATGTCACTCCTCTATGCGCTTCACTCCATCAAATTAACTACAATAATTTCACGGGGGAGATGAGTTTGCCTCTAAGTTAGAGGCAGTATGTTTGGAGGTTGGACAGTAGCACTTCTTGTCTAGGCGACGGCTCAAGTCAATTTATCTACCTTTGTAGATTAGGGAGGTATGATGATGGCAACTTTCTTTGTAACTTCTAGGCAAAAGAGCCCCATTTGTTGTTTTTGTCTGATGTGTGAGGTGGATTTCAGTCCACAACTCAGGCTCTACCCAGAGAGGTTTGGAGAAGTTCACAGTATAATAAGTTACTAAACTCCAACCCACACATCAGACCGAAACAAAAAAGGTAAATGAAAAACAAAACACGATACCAAAACGAGGCCCTTTTGCCTAGCGGTCGCTGTTTGACGGCATTACAGATTCTACCTTTAATTACAAAACAACAGAATCCTCTAAATTTGATCTTTTACTCAAAACTGCACCACGGTAATGATATGTTAAGCTGCAAACATCATGGTATTATTGAGGGGGAAAAAGCCTTGTGTCTCTTCTGGTGATATTCGTCTCTTCTTGGATCATGTGATCATTTAAATCCGTATGTTAATGTCTCGCTATTGATTTTAAACCCTGCTAATTATGCAGAGGCGATGAGAAAACGGATCACATCAGGCAAAGTCTGACTCGAATGGAGACACGTCCTGTGAGTATGGAGCCTAGTGATGAAGTATAGAGCTGTAATTGATTTTAATTTTTACGATTCAGATAATTAAGCTTGTAAACAGTTGCATGTATTTTATTTGACCGGTATGATGAGTTTAGGGACAGCATAAGCGTAGTGAAGGAGGTGAACTTAGCAAGGAAAGTATTCGCTGACTCCAAGTCCTTGTGCTATGTCCATCCTCAGTGGTCGGCCAGGGATTATGACAGTGACAGTCACATAAACCTTCTGACATAAGTAGCTTAAAGGAACACGGCGACATTATAGGAATGCGCTTACCGTTTCTTCTCCAGGGTCGGACAAGAAGATAGATACCCCATTTCTCTTTGTGCGTTCAATATAAAAGCTGTCCGGCTGCAAGCTAGCCTATAGTTTAGCACAAATGAATGGAAGCGGATACGGACCAGCTAGCTTGGCTGTTGTCCAAAAACACCTCTCGTAGAGTCTTAAGCAAGGCTAGCGGTCCGTATCCGCTTCCATTCATTTGTGCTAAGCTGGGTTAGCTTGTTTCCCATAATGTCGGCGTGTTCCTTTAATCTCTATTTGCCATACAATCTACCAGCAGACTATCGCTAAACGCACTTAACACCAATACCTGAATAGTAAATACTTTGTAGGCAACCAATTAAGTTGAGTGGGCTGTTTTGCACTTACATTTACATTTTGTCATTTAGCTGACGCTTTTATCCAAAGCGACTTACATGTTCTGTACGACAAGACAGCAAGAAGGGTACAACTCTATCAGCTGAGCAACTTTGTTTGAACCCACTGCAGACCTAAACTCCAAGTAAAATTATTCTTTTTTCAAAAGAAAAAGAAAAAAAGGACATTCAATAAAACATTTCGGTTACTAACGGAACACTGCATTTTAGTCAAAGGACACTGCATTTCCTTGCTGTCATTACAATGGGTCATGGGAGTCATCATTTCAGGGCGACAGGCACTTTGATTACTTTGACTGAGAACTGGATTTTCTCAGTCTCACCAAGCCGAGTCAGTCCTCATGAGCACAAAAGATACCGCAGTAAAATATGGTTAGCCGGCGTGGTGGACCATTACGTTTCAAGATAGAGATCGAGCCCGAGCCTGAGCTTGAGTTTCGTTTCCTTTATAGCTGAGGCGAGAGTAAGCTGTGTGATTGTGTTGCTCTTCGCCCCTACATTTGCTGTAGTGCTGATGTGCACACCTAAAGATGCTGTAAGTGGTATTATCTTGTTAAAATAAGTGTTAAATAGCTCTACATTCTGCCAGCCATCACTGACATAGAGTGTTTGGTCAGTAACATGGGTCTCCCAGTCCCTCCACTCTGCAGTAAACAGAAAATAAATGTCCTGGTATCCTGTTCCTATGAACAGGATACAAGCGGCACGGTGGTGTAGTGGTTAACACTGTCGCCTCACAGCAAGAAGGTCCAGGGTTTGATTCCCGACTTGGGGACCAGGTTTCCATGATGCCAGGTACCCAGGTGGGGTATCTCCCAGACCTTTCTGTGTGGAGTGTGCATGTTCTCCCCGTGCTTGCAAGGGTTTCCCCCCCGATAAGATAAATCCAATGGAAAAACATGCACAACAACAGATCGCTAACGCTGTGGCGTCCTTGACGAAGACGGGCAGGAGCACTTGGATTGATCCCCAGGCGCGGCCCTCGCCGAAGCCTGTCTGCTCCCGGCTGCCCTTGGGGGGAAGGACGATGGGATGGGTTAAGCGCAGAGACGAATTGCATCTGCGATCCTACAAAGACAATGCATGCGTGTGTGTTCCGGTGTGTGTGTGTGTGCTAACCGTGTGTGCTAACCGCTAAAAAAGGATAATTGCATGCCAATTAAAGACCTCTGAACAGGTCCTGCATTATTATTATTATATTATTATACTTTATCCAATCAGGAGAGAGAACCCTAGATATGTTTTACTTATTTCAAGACATCTTACCTGGCCACATTTGCTGGCAGAGCACCTATTTGCTTAAAACTATTTTTTATTTCTTATTTTTGTCAGACCATGTTTTTGCAGTTCTCTCTCCTGATTGGATAAAGTGAGAACGGGATAACAGAACATGTATTTTGTGTGTTTACTGCAGAGCAGGAGGGACTGGGAGACCCATGTTACTGACTCTATATCAGTGATGGCTGTCGGAACATAGAGCTATTATTTTAACAAAGAAATAAAACACTTACAGTACCGTTAACTCTGCAACGCTAGCTCACGGACCACAGGGAGGGGGGTTGTGTAGGCGTTTTAACAGAGCATCTTTTGACAAGTCAGTCCAAGCGCTGAGGCTCTTTGATCCTAATGGACGACGACATCCCTAAAGCTTCAGAGAGCCTCACATCTCCTCTCATCTTTCTTTCCACCCACCTCTGTCGTGATCGCACTGTATTTCACAGCAGCCCGGCGTTGTACCTAAAGTTGCTAGTCCATCTGCGATTGTCTTTGAAATAACTTTTTTGTGGGCCAAACTCCTATGTGGAATACAATGTACGGTAGTCTCGGAGGACATTAGAGGACAGCGATCCATCGCTGCAGCAGATAAAAGTCGTGAAAGTCCCGGAATGAGCTGTGGGAACGGACGACTTTATAAGAGCAGCCAGACTAACCCTAAAAAACTTGCTGTCAGGCTTGTAGCTGGGGTTTGGGGTTCGATATTATCGTTTATCGCATCGGGATCATATTGGGATAGAATTATGATACTGTGGAATAATGATCCCCTTCGCCCTCGAACAATCTTCCAGTCATGTTCCAACCCCCCTCCCATTGTTATTCCCCCCACACCTCTCCAATCGGTCTACCCTCCCCCATTTATCCACATTTTGTCTTGCACCTGATAATACCCCCCCCCCCCCCCCCCCCCCCCCCCGGCCCCCCTCCAACCCAATACCTGGCCTGGCCCAATCTAACCACATCCCCCTATCTCCACTATAAAGACCTACAACCCACTAGGAGCTCTCTGGGGACACATCAGGCCAATGTCTCCATTGAGTCATCCGCCGGTAACTCTTGACTTAATTGTACCTGTTTGAGTAAATAAACCTGTGTTAGCTAAGTCTATATTTGACTAAGTACATTCATTGATCTGGTTAAATTCCTTCACAATACTAGATTCATATCATATCAACAATTGTTCACGTATGATCAATGTTAGCATGGTATTATTCACTGTCAAATATTATATATTGTTTTTAGAAAATTGATATTCTACTTTGGTTCATTACAATTTACTCAAGCCTAGTAGCAGACACAATATTTCTGATACTGGGAATACATTCCTTGAGGTCCATAGATGTCCCTAGATACCAAGAACATGCAAACGGTCCTTGTAGAAGTGGAGCAATCTTCCATTTACTTAGGTGTGTATTTTTAGGCACATTTTCTGAAAATATGGCTAGGGCTTAAGACGTTAAGTGCCCTTTTTGTAGCTTGAGCCCCTGCCCCCCAAATTGTCTGTGCACGCCCCTGGGTGGGGGTTAGGTGAGAAACTTTCGAAATGTCAAAGTGCTGAGCCCGGGATTCTAAGAAAACCTTGAGAAATGTTTCTGTCAAGATCCTTCTCTGATCCAGACAGAGGCAGGACCTTTGGTCTGTTGGTGTGAACACAAAGAGATTAGTTAATATTCGTCACCAAGGCGTACACCCACCACAGCCGTGCTTCAAAAGAGGCCCGCTGGTTGATGCTTGGCAAATTAAGCCATGCATTCATGCACATAATCACGGCTGAATTGTTTATTAAAGGGTAAATTCCACATTTTTTACCCCTAGCCCTATTTCCTACTTACCAATGATGTTGTTGCTGTACATTAGTTAACGGGTTGTGGTAGTTAACCACACAACTAAAGTATTTGGGCCATGCTGCAGTCTCTACAAGCCCTGAAATAAACACTGAAACCGTACTCCACAACAAGTTTGTGTGTGTGTTTTTTTTTTATATACTGTAGATCCCATTAACTTTAGATTCGTTCTGTGGCTAACTGAGGGGCAGTTGGGAAGCCAGTAGGAAGCACAGCTGTGATTGTGCTGAGAAAGGAGTCTACCCTTCAACAACAACATCATTTTAGCATTTAGCATTTTTTAGTTTTTTGTACTTAATTTTGTACTTTAGGTTGTACTTTAGTTTGTATATTGTATATTTTGTATAGTGTTTGGACTTTATTCTTTTAACTTTTTTACTGTATGGAGCACACTCTCAGGGGGCTCATACAATACCAAGCATTTCACTGTAATGTACCTGTACTTACTATACGTGACAAATAAAACAACACTTGAAGTAGAAAATGGGACTAGGTGTCCAAACTTCAGAACGTCCCCTTTTACATCTGTTCTAGAACGTCAGCTTTACATCTGTTCTAGAATCTAACTTACACAATGTCGGGTTGCAAGCACGATGGATACACGCCACAACACCAGAGGGAGTTCCACAAATCATGTTCAACCCAGATTCGGCTCAAACAAGGGACTAAACACGTTTCGCAATTATGCCACAACAATGTGGAACGCCCTACCCACAGCTTTAAAATAATGCGAATCCCTACCCACATTCAAAACAGCCCTCAAAGAGCACCTACGGGAGGCTGCAATTCGAAACTGGCCCCTGTAAATGTCCAACCTGTATATCTGTATGTCGTGTATGTCATAAATGTCATTATGAATTGAAAATAGGGGACCCTGATGTAAACAAGACGAAAGTCTTTCTCTGGTCTGCATCCCCTTAACAATTGTGTGTATTGAGCTGTACTGTATTGTACCCATTCAGCAATCTGTTAATAAAGTTTTCAATCAATCAATCAATCAAGCACCGACACTCTGGAGTCTGGAACAAGCTCCCACTCAACTTAAAATCTGCAAGCATGAGCCGTACTGTATTGTACTCATTCTGCAATCTGTTGATAACATTTTCAATCACGCAATCAATCAATCAATCAATGGAGAGCAGTCCTCGTTTTAGTGCAAAAGGGTTTATTCTGAAAAGATTAATTCTGACTTCAGCGGCCACCGTGTATAAAATAAACAACCTCTAACCTCTGATATGAATGCCTCGCTGGTACTTCTGAGCATTGCTTGCAGTGGGAGAGAATCTTAATAATGACAACTTTTTCCAAATAAAACATGGAAACGGCATATAATGGGCCCTGGAGTTCAAAATGTTTTATCCCTATCTGATTGGATCAGATTTGGATTTTGGGTAGTTGAAAACCAAAAAACAGGATTAGGATCACTTTTATATCCGATCAGATCAGGAAATCAAATCCAAGCTTTAATCTGGATCAAATCTTCAAAACGGGTAGTTCAAACACAGGTTTGGGATCAGTTTGATTATCTTGATCCCACCAGAGGCAGAGGGGTGGATTTCGAGTGGATTACCAGAGCAAAATGTACTATACAATTTATAAAAAAAAATTGTTTCAATATAAATAAGATGGCAAAGTTTGTTAACTGAAATAATACACAATTCTAGCCTTCGTGACAAATAAACTTTATTTAAAAAAAATTTGTCACATTTGTGGTGGCCTATTTTGTTTTCAACCAAATGCTGATGACATAAATGTTCATAAATGTTTATGCTCATAAAAGTACCACAACAAATATTGTCAATCACAAATGTAATTTAGATTAAAGAAAAAATATCTTCTAATCTTCAAATATCTCCTCAAAGCACGCCTGGATGATCAGCTGCCTTTGATTGAATGTTTTTCTGTTGTTACCCTAGTGGGAGTATTTTTTTTTTAATTACAATTCCATTACGATTTTATGTCCTTTATGTATTTAACAATATAATTAGACATTATAGATGTCTCTGCAATGTGGTCCTTGTCTTCCTTTTTTCATATCCACTAGATGGAGATCAGTAGGATTAAAGCACTGATATTCAGGATCTAGTCATCTTGAAAAGTCTGAATCTGGATCAGGGTGATCCTATCCTGGATTACTTTGAAATACCGGGACAAAATCTGTTGTCTGATCCTGGATCACAAAAAAGGGGATTTAAAAATCTGATCAGATCAAAATGGGGATTAAAAGTTTTGAACTCCTGGGCAGGAGACCCAAAAACAAACATTACTGTCACGATAGAAATACAATCACAAGCATGAATCAACAACAATGACAAAGATTGATTGTAGAAAAAACAAAACTCCAAAAAGAGGAGGTTTATTACGCCTAGGCTGCATATCACGCTAATAGTACGATATGATATACAGCCTGAGCATAAAGCAAATGCACTGGGGGCGCCCCCGAGTGGCGCACCGCATACGCGGTCGACCCGGGTTCGCCTCCCGCTCCCGGACGGATTTGCCGCATGTCCTCCCCCCCACATCTTCTCCCGTTCTCCCTCTCCTCTGTCGGTCATGTCTGTCCAATAAAGCTGAAAAAAAAAAAAAAAAAAAAATGCACTGTTTCGATGTCATATAGCGTCTCTTGTTGTGCTTTTCTTCTTTCTTTTGTCCGTTTTCCGTAACGCCTTGTCGCTCGGCGAGCCTCCGGCGGGGGGGGGGGGGGGGGGGGGGGGGGGGCGAGTCTTAGGTGATGAAGCAGTTGTGGATGAACTTCTTGAAGTAGTTCCTGAACTCTGTGTTGAAGACGGTGTAGATGACGGGGTTGAGGGCGCTGTTCATGTAGCCCAGCCACGTCACCACGCTCATCAGGCTGGGCGGGATGTCGCAGGAGGAGCAGCGGGCCCTCAGCGTGTGGACCACGAAGAAGGGCGTCCAGCAGAACAGGAACACGCCTTCGGGGGAAAAAGAGACAAGAAGAGACTGGCTTTAGAGGACGATGAGACAAGACACTGGCTTTAGAGGACGATGAGACAAGACACTGGCTTTAGAGGACGATGAGACAAGAAGAGACTGGCTTTAGAGGACGATGAGACAAGACACTGGCTTTAGAGGACGATGAGACAAGACACTGGCTTTAGAGGACGATGAGACAAGACACTGGCTTTAGAGGACGATGAGACAAGAAGAGACTGGCTTTAGAGGACGATGAGACAAGAAGAGACTGGCTTTAGAGGACGATGAGACAGAGACCGTCTTACATTTACATTTACATTTAGTCATTTAGCTGAACGCTTTTATCCAAAGCGACTTATATATCAAATTAAAGCCCCATTTGTTGCCTGTCGATAGCCCTTTCAGGTGACAAAATCCGTTCAGCGGTTCTCGAGTTACACGCCGATATTTGAGGCTTGCGCAAAGTACACCGTATTGCGCAAATACCACTCCAGACTCTTGGGGCTCTACTGTAGTTCCGTCAATCATTTGGCAATCTCGAAAAGTATTGGACAGGGTTGTAGCCAATGAGTGTGGCTTTCCAATGATATCCCAACTGGGGATGTATGAATCAGGCATCTAGGTGAAAAGTCACAAGCGACAACAGGAAGAGAAAAACCTCAGAATGAATTGAAGTCTATGAGGAAATAGAAACCAGGGAATGCTACACAGTTTATCAAAGTCGCTCCTAATCACTCATTTCTGAACGGATTTTTATGAGATTTGGACATACATTTCAGGCTATGGACCCAGGGTGTCGTTTCAGCCATGAGAATTTCTGGGGAAATACTACTTCTGTACTACAGAAAACCTATGTTACTCTATGTATCAGAAACTTCACAATATCATCTTTCAAAAGAGATCAGGCTCATGTCCTATAAGTATAAAGTATAGTGTTTTGCAAAAAAAGTATGCAGTCCTCAAAAACGAAAACTAAAATGGCCAATTTTGGGGGCGCCTGAGGTTAATCTAAAAAGTAGATTTTGGGATAAAGATTTTACTAAAATATACCCCTTTGAATGAAAAAGCACCATGACAATTACAAAATATAAAATGTGAAATCACACTGTGATATCATATTTTGACCATATCGCCCAGATTATAATCACTTTAATTTAGGAGACGTCGTCACATGAAATTATAGCTCTCGCAGATACAAATCTCCTCTCGTCTGTGAACGCTTTTCCATCTTTTGCGAGGGGGCTTAGATAAACACATTTCCCTAAGTATCTCTGCCAGTATTATTGCTAAATAGATTCTCTAAGAGGCAGAGGATATCAGTGATACTGGAGAGTGTGCATAATCATGTCAAATGGAATCCAAGTCAAATGTGGGTCAGCGCTAACAGCGCACCGCTCGTCCAAATCGCCACCATTGAGCTCAATCACATCTGCATTGCAAAGCGGAATAATATCCCAAGACGGTGATTTAGGCAAACGTGGGCCTGTTTATTGCTATTTAAAATACTTATCATAGGGATGCCAGGAGAGGAATATGAATTGTTATTATGCATAGTATGGGAAGATCTCTGTGTTGCAAAATAGCTAGAGCCACTCTAAATAATAGTTTAGTAACAACGAATGAACCGAGTGTCACTAAGGACGTACGAGGCGCGCAGCCATCACTTATTATGCGGCTGACAGAACTGTGTCGGCCATAATGATGTGATATTTCGTATAGTATGCAAATTAAATGGGGGGCGTGTCAGGAAGGGGAGGGGGGTAACTGGTAACTCAACCACACTGAAAGCACGCCTGTCAGCCAGACCCCCCCCCCCCCCCCCCGCCCCCCCCGCACACGTTGAATAATGCAAACACGCCGATGAGTTTTCTATTAATATCCAGGGATAGAGTCGAATCGAGTCGGACAAGTGATGGATCGGACGTTGCCTCGTCGTTGGGGAAGTCAAAATCCCCACTGGGAGCTCCGCGTTACCTAATGCAGTTACGCACCCGGGACGCCTCCCCAGCTGGAAATAGCGCGGCAGAGGCAGAGGCCATCCATTCAGTGAGTCTCGACGCTCAGGCCGCTGCTCACAGGGTTCCCTCCCACCAGGCGCGATCCATCTTACAGCCGCAGATAGCCTATATATTGTACTTTATCATTTAAGCTGTATAGCACTGAAGATGCATCATCTCTGCCTGCCTGAGGGGAAGGGGTTAAAAATAGATTGTGGGGGAATCATTTATTTTTGAAGGATACAGTCAAGTCTAACCTGAGTCCCCAATGCTTTTAGATGAGTCTAACGTAAGTCTAACATGGGGTCAAATGCTTTTAAATGAGTCTAATGTAATTCTAACATGGGTCCAATGCTTTTAGATGAGTCTAACATAAGTCTAACATGGGTCCAATGCTTTTAAATGAGTCTAACGTAAGTCTAACATGAGTCCAATGCTTTTAGATGAGTCTAACGTAAGTCTAACATGGGTCCCAATGCTTTTAAATGAGTCTAACGTAAGTCTAACATGAGTCCAATGCTTTTAGATGAGTCTAACGTAAGTCTCACGTGAGTCCAATGCTTTTAAACGGTGAAGCGAGCTCCTCATGGTGGTGAAAATAATTACATACCTCCCGAAAAAGCTGCCCTTGGTGAAGCGCATGTTAAAGGTATTATCTGTAATACTGTCAAAACTGCGAGCTCTAGGCAAAAATGCCCCACTTGGTATTGCATTTACTAGTTAAAATTTTTTGTTTTGTGGGTTGCAGTTTAATAAATTATTATACTGTGAATTTCTCCAGACCTCTCTTGGCAGAGCCTGAACCTGCAATAGCAACCCCTCTCCTATACCCGCTCGACTCCAACCCACACATCAGACCAGAACAAAAAGTTTAAACAAAGCGTGACATCAAGCAGGGCTCCTTTGTGCTGTTTGACGCCATTACACATTCTACCTTCAACTGTAATTTGGCAATAGAATGATCACTACATGTTGGCTAGACAAGTTGACTGTCTACTCTATAGCCTGTGGTAAAGACCATGCAACTAAAAAATGTGTGAGTTTACTCTACAAAGACTGGGGCCACACACAGACTAAGCGATGTTGAGATAATCTGATCCAAGGGGTTTAATGAAAAACACAATTTGATCATATAAATTGCTTCATCATATGCTCAATCTATATTTAATTTAATTTCAAACCTTTATTTCAACTTGTGAGACAATGAGGTTTTGCCGGTATTTAAATGAGGTAATATGGCGGAATATGTGCCCCTTTCTATGCAAAAAACACTCCAATTTACAAAGATCGGCACTAATTGCCACATGCAGTTAAAGTGACGCTATTTGCGTCTTCAGATAATTGGTGGTAACTAAGCAGATTAGTGGCCTGCGTCTCCGGGTGATCCATTGGGTTAGGTAATAATCACAATAAAGGGAATAGAACCCTTTTCATTTATAATGTTTCGTCAGGTCCATGAGGAGTAAACGCTGGAAACACGGTCAATGAGAATGCAGGTTCTATTCTCTTAACTAAACATTAAATATAACTTAATTTCTCACTCTAAAAATATTCCTAAAACTGACATTTCTTTCACTGGCACACAGTGCCTAACTTTGGCCGAAAGATTCAGCACCATGGACAGGTCTGCTCGAACTAATTTCTTCGCAAAATAAATCTCCTGCCATAGTCGACCTTCCTACGCTGAGCTATATGGTAACTTTCGCGCACCATACCGCATAATACCTCCACTACTGTTGCATGGGCAGTATTTATACTATTTTACCATATCAGGTGCAAATTGCACTCTGCAAGCCAACAGATATCAGCAGCAAATTTCACACCGTATGGGCGTGTTTGCGCTAGTATATAATTTGCACAATGTCTTTAGTGAATAGGTCCTTAAGGCAAATCACACGCAGTTGAGGGTGCTATTAGCGAGCGCAATCCATTCTTTGTGAATTCGCCCAACAGTTATCAGCAAATTCATACACATATAGCATAGGCTCAACAAAATAAGATTAGAATAAACAATAAAATCAGTTAAGAATCTTGATAGTTATAAGTCGACATACAATGGTCAGAGATTATATTTTTTTAATCAACAAGAGAAGGAAGAGCCTCAAATGTCAGAGTCAGAACCAGCCAGTTATTTCTAAACGTCTAAAATAGGTTCCAAGATTCCATTCTAACAGTGTTGCGATGTAAGGGGGAAGCTTACCTATAAGGGTTTTTAAAGATATACAAATACCAATGATAGTTGCACCTTTCTACTAATCACGGGAAAGCTGGATCCCGTGCAAGACAATTTTCTGTCGCAGCTTGGAAGCAAGAATATTCACATGGAACTTAAATAAATATGTCTCATCAAGTATAAGTATAAGTCATTATTTGTCATCAGATTAACACACAGACACGCATGTGATGGGCGACCCACAGGAACACACACACACACACATGCACTGAGTCGCTGATGAAATGTTCTCTGCACCTCCCATCCCGTCGTCCTTCCCCCCCAAGGGCAGCCGGGAGCAGACAAGGGCTGCAGCGTACACCACACTCCGGGGACAAATCCAATCCTGTCTGTCTTCGTCAGGGACTTGACAGCGTTAGTGATCTATTGTGCATGTTTTTCCATTGGGTTTATCCTATCGGGAGGGGACCCTTGCGAGCACGGGGAGAACATGCAAACTCCACACAGAAAGGCCCGGGAGATACCCCACCTGGATACCTGGCAACACGGCAACCTGGTCCCCAAGCGGGAATCCAACCCACAACCTTCTAGCTGTGAGGCGACAAGTGTTAACCACTACACCACCGTGCCGCCTCGGTAAGCCAGATATTTATACACAGTGACTCTCTCAATGTTAGAACCACTTACAGTGGATATATGTACTTCATCATAAATGCAAAAATTATCCCTATCACCTCCTTTGCGCAGGGGAATCACTCTGGCAGATTTCCAAACTAGAGGAAAACTCTCGAAGCAATGGAGACATTATGTATGTTTAGTTTATAACTGTTAGTTTAGTTTAGTTAATGTTTAGTAGGGCTGTCCCCGACTAAGGATTTGGATGGTCGACTAGGATTGGCCAAAATTGGCCGTTAGTCGACTATTGGTCGACAAAAAAAAAGAAAAGAAAAAAAAAGTATAATATTTTTAAACTTTTAATTTTTAATTTTTAATTTTAACTTTTTTATCATTCCATTTGGGCTGTGGGGGGTGATTAATGTCTGAAGGAGTCGACTGAAGGCTTCTTGTCCTCTGCAAAAGCATGCAATTGGTCCACTGATGGATACATCTTGAAATTTGTCTAGTCTAGTGTGTTCATTAGATGGGTGAAATCCTCTTTCAGTGCCTCTGTGCCTGTTTTCGTAGGCAGTTAGCCTCTGGTATGCGTACCATTAGCGTTAGCCACGCTTCTAGGCCTCTTTTCTTTTGGAAAGAATGATACAAAAAATTATATATATATTTTCTTATATTCGACTAAGAGGTTGGCCAGTCGACTACGGCTCCTTTCGACCGATTAGTCGACTAATCGATTAATAGGGGTCAGCCCTACTGTTTAGTAATAACTGGGGCAGCAGCAGCAGAAAAAAATCCTTTCTAATAGGAACAGTTAGGAGTAAGTGCCTTTAATACCATACAGCCTCTTCTACTCAAGGAGAAGCTAGAAAGGATGGGGGCGGACCCCTACAAGGCCTGGATAACTGACTGCCTGACAGACCGACCACAGTTTGTCAGAATGGGCAACTGTGTCTCGGAGATGGTGGTCAGCAGCACTGAGGCTCCACAGGGGACTGTTCTCGCTCCGTTCCTGTTCACCCTCTACACGGCAGACTTCACTTACAACCTCGGAGTCTTGCCACGTCCAAAAATACTCGGACGACACAGTGATTGTGGCGTGTGTGAGGAAGGGACAGGAGGGAGAGTGGGAGCCTTCAGTGACTGGAGCGAACGGAACGGCCTTCTCCTGAACGCAACAAGACCCAGGAGATGATACTGGACTTCCGCAGGTCGAAACCACCTCTGCAACCAGTCAGCATACGGGGAAACAACATTGCGACGGTGCAGACATACAAATATTTAGGTGTGCACCTGGACGATAAGCTGGCCTGGGCTGCAAACGCGGAAGCGCTCTACAAGAAAGGACAGAGCCGGCTGTTTCCTTAGGAGGCTCAGGTCTTAATGTGTGTGGGAAAATGTTGTACATGTTTATATCAGGCAGTGGTGGCAAGTGTGCTCCTCTATGCCGCTGTCTGCTGGGGGGGTAACACCATGGCCAGGGATGCCAGGCGGCTGGATAAGCTGGTGAAAAAGGCTGGCTCAGTGGTGGGGAGGAGACTGGACCCACTGGGGACCGTGGTGGAGAGCCGCACTCAGAGCAAGCTGCTGGCCATCATGGACAATACCAACCACCCTCTCCACCGCCCCCTGGTGGGGCAGAGCAGCAGTCGCAGCGGACGGCTAATCTCCCTGCACTCGCGGACTGAGCGCCATAGGAGGTCCTTTGTCCCCACTGCCATCAGACTGTACAACAGCGCAATATAGTGCGGGGGACCTTGACCTCTGACCTGTTCCCTGTTCCCCACACACATGTTTTCACACCTGTTTTTACACCTGTTTTTACACACATGTTTTTACACACTTGTTTATACACCTGCTTTTATCTCATCACGCTCTTATTGATATTGATAGATGTTTTAATTGAATTTGATCATGTGCTTATTTTTTATTCGTGATGCAGACATAACGTGAAACAACTGAATGAGAACTGTCAATGTCTGTATACTGTGTTGCACTGTTAATGTTTCTGTTCTAGGTATATTGTCGGTCTCATAACATCTTGCCAAAAGGACTACAGTTGCGAATTAGCCAGCTGGGCTAAAACTGACAAATTTACAGAAATGTTTATCAATGTGTACTGTCCTTTTTAAAAAATAAACTGAAACTGAGAAGGGGATTAATAAAGTATCTATCTATCTATCTATCTATCTATCTATCTATCTATCTATCTATCTATCTATCTATCTATCTATCTATCTATCTATCTATCTATCTATCTATCTATCTATCTATCTATCTATCTATCTATCTATCTATCTATCTATCTATCTATCTATCTATCTATCTATCTATCTATCTATCTATCTATCTATCTATCTATCTCTATCTATACATTGCAAGGCACCAAGTACATCGACATGTGGAAAAGGCTGAAAGGAGAAATGAGAGACCACGGGTTGTGAACAATCAGTAACAGCATCAACAAGAGGGGGCCCTGTATGGTTTCTATCAAATAAAAGACCGGCCTCTGTGAAGTGCCTGTTAAAGACAAGACACATTTTGTTCTGATCACAGATCACACGCTTCGTCCCAGGAAAGACCCATCTCCTTCAGCTCCATCATCACTGTCCTTCGCCAGGTGTTCTTTGGTCTACCCCTCTTTCTCTTCCCAACTGGGGTCCATCTCAAGGCAACTTTGGGTAACCTTTCATTGGGCATCCTCAATACATGACCGAGCCATCTTAGTCTCCTTATCTCAAGGGACATATGCAAGCTGCCTGTCTTCTTATAAAGTTCCTCATTTGAGATTCTATTTGGCCAAAAGATGTTGCAGATCCTACGTAAGCAGCTATTGTGGAAGACGTCAACCTTTCTCATATCCTGTTTTGTTACTCTCCAGCACTCAGATCCATATAGCAGGACAGACTTAACATTGCTGTTGTAGAGCCTGAGTTTGGTTTTAAGGCTATATTGTTTAGACTTCCAGATGTTGCGAAGTTGGCTGAAAGCACCTCTTGCTTTGTTGAGACGCGTCTTGATGTCTTTTTGCGTTCCACTTTCACTGCTTATGAGGCTTCCGAGGTATGTAAAGTCTTCTACACATTCCAATAAAAGAAAGTCTACATTAAACATAAATGACACAGCGGTCACCATTTCAGGGCGTTTATTTACATTGTGACACTAGCCATCAATATATTATGCCAAATGATTAGGGCCTATTACAAAATAAATAAATAACTGGATTTATCAATTAACCAGTCTGAGTCCTCGTCTGCACCTTCCGAGTCTGAATGCAGTCAATGCTCAAGTCCAAGTCCAAGTCCGAGTCATCAGTGCTCAGGTCCAAGTCGATTCACGAGTCCTGAAAATCAGTCCAGGACTCGTTCCTTTCTTTAAACAGCGTTGACAACTCGTTTGAGAACCAGGGTGTTACTCTGTCTTTACTTCAAAGTGTTATCATTTTGTCAACTTTGTTAGAGAATAACAAATCAATAAGAGTAGGTCAAGTCACGTCAGTTTTATTTATATAGCACATTTTAAACAACAGCAGTTGACAAAGTGCTGAACAATTTACATCAAATTAAAGGTTCTATACTCAAAACCATATCAAACTATTTAAAACATAATATACATTAAAATCACATTAAAACTAAGCGGATAATCTGTCCAGGGGATCTAGAAGGCCAGGCTGAATAGATGTGTTTTAAAACCTCTTAAGCTGCAACGTCCCTCATATGGGAAGTTTTTCGGATTTTTTGCAACCGGCAGTAGTTCCGTCAATCTAGATCCGATCTCGAAAATTATTGTGGATTGTTGTAACCAATGAGTGTGGCTTTCCAATGATACCCCACATGGGGATCTAAATAAAAAATAAAAAAAACATGAAGAAACATGAAAACAGGAAGAGCAAAACAGCCGAATGAATTGAAGTCTATGAGTTTTTCTTTGTACACAGTTTACGAAAATCACTCCTAATCACTCATTTCTGAATGGATCTTTCACCACCTTCTGGGGAAATACTACCTCTGGACTACTAACTACTACAGAAAAACTTGAGTAACAAGTTTTTTTACAACTCAAGTTCAGACCTATGCTCTATTACTTTAGCACTAAAAGTGAAAAAAAATTCTGGAATCAGAAACTTCAGAATGTCATCTTTCAAAAGAGACCAGGGCCCTGTTTCTTGTACGTGGTTCAACTAAGTCGATCAAGATGTCATTATCCAGCTTCAGTTAACCCGATGTTTGAAGCCGGGATTTTCCTGTTCCAAGAAGGTGGATTCAGTCTCGTTAACTCAAGCCAGACTTGATTCTCAGGATCAGTGCGCGCGCCCGCCTCAGCTGAGAAGACAGCAGGTGTCGATCGCAGAAATCCTGATTCTCTAGCGGCATTGATTGATTAATTGATTTAAAACTTTATTAACATATTGCAGTACGGCTCAATCGCCTCGCCGACAAGTTAAATGCGTTATCTATAGGCTAATTTTAAGTCCCTCATTACCTCAATCAATCAGATTATATTTCTTTAAACTTGCCTGCTGGATTGAATAATCAAATGAGATCTTGCTAGCAAAAATAATTAGTTAACTGTTATACAGAATTACGATACGGCTCTCTTACCCATTGATTGATGTATAGTCAATCTTTAACTTATCTCCAATGTGGTCTAACGGGTTGTTCTTTTGACTTTCACACAGACGACCGGGGTTCAAGACCCTAGTCGTCTCCTTCTTTTTGCAATATAGGAATAATTCAATTTGGTGCACGTTGAGAGCTATATAAAGAATGACATCCTCAATGCATGTAGATTTATAATATTTTAACTTAAAACCAGGCTACTTTGGCGTATAATCATTAATATTATATTCAAAAAAATCATATTGGAAAGACCAGGTTTTGAACCCGGGTCGCTGGGTTGGCAGGCTTGAGCACTACCGCTGGACCACTGTGCCAGATGGGATAAATTCATTGTTTATACATTAATGAACGAGAGACCCGTGTTTAGAATATCCTTTGTTATGAATGAAGTTTATCTCTTTATCCTCATTCATTAATGTGACGTCAACGGCTCATTCAATTTCTCAAATCCGTCAAACAGCGCATCTCATCAGACATCTTAATCCCAGTTACAATTGAAATAACCACATAATGTGTACATCGCACGAGCGAGCGCCACCGTCGCCACGGTATATATAACGTGCATTATTTAGGACAAAGTGAATTTAGTATCAGCATTTTGGGTCTATTTTACATTTCAAAAGCCCCCTCTGGAAGAATGGAGCACAAGAACGTAATTCAGAATGGTATAATGCAGATCGTAGACTGTGGGAATAGTTTCAGGAAACGGGCTGTCACTTCTTTGCGGGGGCGTGGCGATGGTTCAGGCTAAGTTGAACTTGAACTCTGCTTTCGACCAGGCTCAAACTTTTGGATATGTTGTCATGGTGATTTGGAAAATCCACGTACATGAAACCGGAAAGTCCGGCTAACCCAGTTATCCAGTTAAAGTTATTCGGCTAACTCAGTTATCCAGGTACAAGAAACAGGGCCCAGGCCCATGCATGTGCTATAAGTATGAAGTATGTTGTTTTGGCAAAAAAAAAGTATGCAGTCCTCAAGTTCAAGTAAAAAAATCGTTTTTCTCTTTTATTCGTTTGTTTTATTCTATGCAGTCTCACGGACCTCGGTGTATCATTGGGACTCATTCTGAGACGCAGAGAGTGCAATACCGACCGAATCCTGCTAGGTGGCAGTATCGCCTACCGTTTGAAACCTTATTTCACACTGTGTGTTACATCGTATATGGTCCGGGCGGAGAATTTATACAAAGCCAAGTGAATCGCTTCACCCGAGCACTTTGAAACGCGTTCAGCACACACCATGCATATTTTGTGCCAGTTCATGTCAGGGACCTCAAAACTGGAAATCGCGATCAGACAATTGGAATATTCTTTTTGGGATACCTCCTAGTAAAGGTAAGGACTATATTATATACATATTATGACATCAAACCTACTTTGATCCAACAATGATTGGATCAATCAATCAATCAATCAATCGGTTGATCGATCGCAACGATCAACGTATGTAGTATTAAAAGAAAAATGCAGGTGCTGATGATCAGAGCATCAAAAAATTACCCTTTGATACATTCATGATGAAATATAATACCTATTGATTTGGAAATAGTAACGTGTCCAGACGAGCAACGCGAACGGCTTTAGCAAAATTCACATATCACTCCATAACGCAGTTTCCAGGAATTAGCCAGGATCACTCTGAAACTATACAATATCACCACGGGATAACACGCGAACGTATACATGAAAAGATTTATTCTTTTTTACATGTTGGACGAGGGATAGTTACTGTCAAATGAGCAAATAGTATTGTCTCCATAGCTATAATATAGAATATAGATATAGCCCTGCAAACACTGCGACGTACAGTGAAAATCCCTATCTTTTAAAGCATGGCCCATTGACTACAAGGATGGATAAAACGGCTGGCGCTGAAAGTGTTATGGTAGTCAGATGGCTATGGAGGGCTTTGAAGGTGAGGAGTAGTAGTTTGAAGTTTATGCGTTCCTTAATCGGGAGCCAGTGGAGAGAGTGGAGGACAGGAGTGATGTGGTCACGGGACCGGGTGTTTCTGAGGAGGCGGGCAGCTGAATTTTGGACCATCTGATGTTTATGGAGGGAGCGGGAGGTGATGCCAGTGAGGAGGGAGTTGCAGTAATCGAGGCGGGAGGAGATGAAGGCGTGTATGAGGGATTCAGCGGCCTTCTGTCAGGGTTGGGGGGAGGGGTGTAGGACACACACACAGACACATACAAAAAGGGGAATTTTAAAGTTACCCCAGAGGGGTAACCACTGGAATCGCAGAGTGATGAGAGGGGGTGGGGGAAAACACAGGAATAAAATAAATAAAGATAAAAGCTATAGGAAACACAAAACACCAGTATGAAATAACTGGGGGGAAAAACCGAAAGTAACCACCACTGCCTAGCAGTTGAAACAACACAGAAGCCAACAGCACTAGAGACGGAGAAAACCCTAGAATCATGAGCTTGGGACGCTCCTCTACTATTGAGGGAAAACATGAAATGGACAAGCATCCGAACACAGTCAACCAAGCCTACTTATTAAAGGCACTGCACACCTGACACCAATCAGGTGGCAATCAAGCCCACACACCTGCCATGCCGCATGGCAATCAACTGGTGTCTGGTGATTGACAGCTCACCAGAGAAAACCCTAAATACATCCAAAGCACACTAGAATAAACTAAAATAAAAGCCCACATAAACCGTGATCCATCACACATTCAGAACAGACACAGAGAGATGATTTAACAAAGATAGCCACCCCTCCTCTTTTTCTAACTCTGTCCACTCTATAAAGGTTGTAGCCCATTAAAGCTACATCTGAGTCATTAATACTTTTGTTTAGCCAGGATTCACTAAGGACCAGGATGTTGGGATCAGTCTGCATAACTAGACATTGATATTGTGACGGCCCCCACTCTGCCTACTTATTGGTGAGTCTGCTGCCTCTCTAGGGAGCATGGCAGAGTGGGTGGTGAGTCTGCTGCCTCTCTAGGGAGCATGGCAGAGTGGGTGGTGAGTCTGCTGTCTCTCTAGGGAGCATGGCAGAGTGGGTGGTGAGTCTGCTGCCTCTCTAGGGAGCATGGCAGAGTGGGTGGTGAGTCTGCTGCCTCTCTAGGGAGCATGGCAGAGTGGGTGGTGAGTCTGCTGTCTCTCTAGGGAGCATGGCAGAGTGGGTGGTGAGTCTGCTGCCTCTCTAGGGAGCATGGCAGAGTGGGTGGTGAGTCTGCTGCCTCTCTAGGGAGCATGGCAGAGTGGGTGGTGAGTCTGCTGTCTCTCTAGGGAGCATGGCAGAGTGGGTGGTGAGTCTGCTGCCTCTCTAGGGAGCATGGCAGAGTGGGTGGTGAGTCTGCTGTCTCTCTAGGGAGCATGGCAGAGTGGGTGGTGAGTCTGCTGTCTCTCTAGGGAGCATGGCAGAGTGGGTGGTTAGTCTGCTGTCTCTCTAGGGAGCATGGCAGAGTGGGTGGTGAGTCTGCTGCCTCTCTAGGGAGCATGGCAGAGTGGGTGGTTAGTCTGCTGCCTCTCTAGGGAGCATGGCAGAGTGGGTGGTTAGTCTGCTGCCTCTCTAGGGAGCATGGCAGAGTGGGTGGTGAGTATTCTGTCTCTCTAGGGAGCATGGCAGAGTGGGTGGTGAGTATTCTGTCTCTCTAGGGAGCATGGCAGAGTGGGTGGTGAGTATTCTGTCTCTCTAGGGAGCATGGCAGAGTGGGTGGTGAGTATTCTGTCTCTCTAGGGAGCATGGCAGAGTGGGTGGTGAGTCTGCTGCCTCTCTAGGGAGCATGGCAGAGTGGGTGGTGAGTATTCTGTCTCTCTAGGGAGCATGGCAGAGTGGGTGGTGAGTATTCTGTCTCTCTAGGGAGCATGGCAGAGTGGGTGGTGAGTCTGCTGCCTCTCTAGGGAGCATGGCAGAGTGGGTGGTGAGTATTCTGCCTCTCTAGGGAGCATGGCAGAGTGGGTGGTGAGCCTGCTGTCTCTCTAGGGAGCATGGCAGAGTGGGTGGTGAGTATTCTGTCTCTCTAGGGAGCATGGCAGAGTGGGTGGTGAGTATTCTGTCTCTCTAGGGAGCATGGCAGAGTGGGTGGTGAGTATTCTGTCTCTCTAGGGAGCATGGCAGAGTGGGTGATGAGTCTGCTGTCTCTCTAGGGAGCATGGCAGAGTGGGTGGTGAGTCTGCTGTCTCTCTAGGGAGCATGGCAGAGTGGGTGGTGAGTCTGCTGCCTCTCTAGGGAGCATGGCAGAGTGGGTGGTTAGTCTGCTGCCTCTCTAGGGAGCATGGCAGAGTGGGTGGTGATTCTGCTGTCTCTCTAGGGAGCATGGCAGAGTGGGTGGTTAGTCTGCTGCCTCTCTAGGGAGCATGGCAGAGTGGGTGGCTCGTCAGCCCAATTAGACTCACCTGGGCATTGAGAGCTGCCTGTCTATAAACGTGTCTCTGGTTAACATTCTGTTCTCTTCTCCATCTCCTCTCACCAGGTTATCCACCACAGTTGATTTAGCGTTCTCCTACTTACACCACACCACACCGCACCACACTTCACTATTCCCCCCGGGTTCGAAACTCCCTCGGGGCATCGAAGTTTAAGACAACGCAAAAAGGTGACGGTATCAGCTCCGTTACATTTGTGCCGTGAGACCCGGATGCCTTGGGTGGAGTGAGTTTAGGGGGGGTGAGTGTAACAGATGGTACCGCGAGGCACAGTCACGATGGACTTCAAGTGTTGTGAAGTGACTGTGGTAAGTAGCGGTACTCCCTCGGGGCATCGAAGTTTAACACAACGCAAAACTGTGACGATATCAGCCCTGTTACATATATATATCAATATCTGTCTGAATATACCTGCATATAATCCTTCTATATACTGTAACGAACAGGCTCGCCACAGTCCAAAAACCCACAAGGATCTGCAATTTCCACACAAACGGGTCTCTTTTGTTTCCTTTATTTAATCTCCAAATAACAACAAAACGTATTATACACCAGCAGACTGCGCTTCCGAATACCCCACTCACCATAAGCACTCGACAAGCAATAAGCATGGTCGGACAGTCCGGGGGGTCGATACACAAAGGGGGTTTGTTGCCAGAAAAAGGGATAATCAATACTCAGGTTTCGTCAGACAGTCCCGGGTCGGTACACAAGGGAGATTCGTAGCCGGTGCAGGTCGATGATACAGTACACACCATCCTCCTCCGTTCTCCTCTCTCCTTCTCTCCGCCACTCACTCTGTCACAAACACTCTGAATACTCTAATCTCCTTCTCTCGAACAACACAACACCACCTCCAACACCACATCAACTAACTCTCTCTCTACCCTAGTGTTTATGTACTGTGTGGGTCTATGTGTCTGCACGTGAGATGTGTGTCAACTAACTCTCTCTCTACCCTAGTGTTTATGTACTGTGTGGGTCTATGTGTCTGCACGTGAGATGTGTGTGTCAACAACACACTGTCCGCACGGACACTGTGCGTGGAACGGGGAAATAAGGACACTGTAGTTAACAGTAACAACGCTCCCGTTCCCTGCTCCACGCACCAATCGGGCGCTCTGTCTTCCCTCTCTCGCCGTATCCCGGCCAGCTCGCGTTGAGGCGTGACGCGACAGCATTGTCTCGCCAGCCTGGGATTTCTTGACACAACGAGTGACGCGGTGCGAGTGCCCCACTCGCTGTCACTTCCGGGATTCCCCGTGCTGCGGATGACGCAGAGCCAGATTCCTGCTCCTCGACCTCTTTCTCTCAGTGGCAAATGGCGACGTTTGCCACAATACCTACTTATACAAGTTCAAGTTCTCAAGTTCAAGTTCTTTAATAGTTGTCATACAGAAGTACAGAATACTTTCATACAAAATGCTTCTTACTGTTACGCTCCAGAGACTGTGCTAGACAAGATAGTATCAAATAACATAATAACATAATATAGCATGTAATTTAGAAGAAGAAAATGAGGTCACAGTGTTCGGTATAGACATATGTACAATGTTCTGAGTTACCATATAATATACAATACACAATACTATGCAGTGTACTAATGTACAGTACTATCTAGTGCAAAGCAGAAATGGGATGAGGTACAATTTTAGGTACAATTTACAGTAAGGTGTACGAGTTGTAGTGCAATCCTTCATCCATAAATATAAAGTGTGGGGAGTGGGTGCTACAGTGTGTTTGTTTAAAGTGGGTGTGTGCTATAAGTGTGTGGAGTGGGTGCTACAGTGTGTTTGTTTAAAGTGAGTGTGTGCGTGTGGATGTGTGTGCTATGTGCGTTTGGTGGTTGTTGTTGTGTAGTGTTCATTCATTGTTCGTTTAGCAGCCTGATGGCCTGGGGATAGAAGCTTCTTCTGAGTCTTTCTGTGCTCGCCTTGAGACTCCTGTATCGCTTGCCTGACCGCAGCAGTTCAAAGAGGCAGTTGTTCGGGTGACTGGAGTCTTTAATGATTCTCTTAGCCTTGCCCTTGCAACGCTTGTAGTAAATGTTCTGGAGGGTGGGGAGCCCCCCTCCAATTGTGCGTTCGGCTGAACGTGTCACTCTTTGTAGTCTGCTTTGGTCTTGTGCAGTGCTATTCCCAAACCAGGAGGTGATGTTGCCGGTCAAGATGCTCTCTATTGTACATGAGTAGAAGTTCTTAAGGATCTTCTGGCTGACTTGGAACTTCCTTAGGCGCCTGAGGAAGTAGAGGCGTTGTCGTGCCTTCTTCACAACACTGTTAATGTGTGTGGTCCATGTCAAGTCCTCGGATATGTAGGCTCCGAGGTACTTAAAGCTGTTGACTCTCTCAACCGGTGCCCCGTCGATGCTGAGGGGGCTGTAGTCCTTGACCCCCGACCTCCTGAAGTCCACAATCATCTCCTTTGTTTTGCTGACGTTCAGGGAGAGGCTGTTTTCCTGGCACCATCCCGCCAGGACCTTGACCTCTTCCAGGTAGGCCCTCTCGTCGTTGGCAGAGATCAGGCCCACCACCACTGTGTCGTCAGCAAATTTGACGATTGTATTGCTACTCCGCTGAGCCACACAGTCGTGTGTGTACAGGGAGTAGAGGAGGGGACTCAGAACACAGCCCTGGGGGGCCCCTATGTTGAGGGTGATGGATGAGGAGGTGCAGTTGCCTGCTCTCACCACCTGGGGTCTGCCAGTCAGGAAGTCCAAGACCCACTGGCAGAGGTCATAGCCCAAGCCCAGGTCCCTGAGCTTGGCTATGAGTATGGAGGGGACTATGGTATTGAATGCCGAGCTGTAGTCGATGAATAGCATTCTCACATAGTTCCCCTGCCTCTTGTCCAGGTGTGATGCTGCTGTGTGCAGCACATGGGATATGGCGTCCTCCGTGGACCTGTTGGGGCGGTATGCAAATTGCAGGGGGTCCATGTTGATGGGGAGGGAGGAGCAGATGTAGCCCTTTACTAGCTTCTCAAAGCACTTCATGGCTATGGAGGTGAGAGCTACAGGGCGGTAGTCGTTGAGGCAAGCAGGCTTGGATTTTTTGGGTACAGGGATAATAGTGGACTTCTTCAGGCAGGTGGGGATGACAGCCTGTTCTAAGGACAGGTTAAATATGTCAGTGAATACTGGGGCCAGTTGGTCGGCACAGACTTTTAGGACGCGGCCGGGGATGCCGTCTGGACCTGCTGCCTTCCTGATATTCACTTTTTTAAAGGTCCGCCTCACCTCATGCTCTGTTACCCTGAACACTGCGCCTCCATCAGCAGCCGACCCCCCCCCCCCCCATTGCCGAGGCTTGTGAGCTGGTGTTGTTATTACCAGCATCAAACCTCGCATAGAAGGTATTGAGGTCATTTGCTAAGGAGATGTCACTGTTCAGTTTGAGGGAGGCGCCTTTGTAGTCTGTCATCGTTTTGAGCCCCTGCCACATAGCTCTAGAGTCAGCTTGTTCAAACTGGAGTTCAATTTTATCCCTGTAGCGTCGCTTGGCCTCTGACACTGTCCTCCTTACGTTGTATCGCGCCACCTTGTGGTCATTCATGTTGCCTGCCTCTAGGCCGTCGTTGTATGCTATATACACCTGTATATAACCCATACAGCTCTGCATGATAGCATGTACAATAGCTGTATATATACTGTATATTTATCCTTACCATATATATATATATATATATATATAAAGTAAACAAAGCCCTTGTTGGAAAAACTAAAAACCGAACCTTTATCCACAACGTCTTTACCGTATTACACCTATGGGTGTGATAATAACCATCTGCTAAGGTTGATGGGTGTTGCTGTTTGTCTATAAAGCCTGTGTTGGAAAAACTAAAAGTCTAACATCACACAACCATGCTGGATTGGAACATTGGACGATATCTAACCCGCTCAAATGACTGGCTTCATATTTCAGGTCCCACAACAAGTCTGTTCCGAATCAATACTCTCATAGCCTAAATATTGATACTGTCACATAACCTTTTGTCAGTTTAGTGGAATCTAACACCAAGCGGGACCGGGGTCAGACACAGCTGACATAACGGATGACAGAATCTCCTGGTTATTCACTGCCCACACTGCCCCGAAGCCAAATGTAGGCTAATCATCATCCAACGCATGTGTCCGTCTTTGGGCCAGGAAGAGACGACGGCTGTGAGGCTCCATGGCCGTCGTTCTGCCTGGGGGCCAGAACCAGGGCTGGGCGATTCATCCAGTTTCAAATTCAATTACCATTTTGTATTCCCACGATCACGAAAACCGAGATAATCGGGATAAAACCATTATTGTGCCGTGTGATGTGTTGCTCTCATTATTATTTTTTTTATCCACTTTTTCTCCCATTTTTCTATATTTTCTCCCATCCCAATTTCGTATCATCCAATTCAACCCTCCCCTGTCACGAACGCTGTTTCTTGCCTCCCACAAGCCGGCTGCAATGTGGACTAAGTCATACATAGCACAAGTCCCCTCCGGTACTTGAGGTAACAGCAGTCGCATCTTTTCACCTGCGCAGCTCGATCTCTCAGTGGCGAGGAGTAACGCGTGGGAGGCTCACGCTGCCCCCGACACTTCCTGATTCTACTGCGCAGGCGCACCAACCGACCTGTAGGAGTCGCTGTCCACAACGCCCGATCCCCACCCATCAGTTTCCCACCCCCTAATACGGCCAATGTGTATTAGTACGGACGACCAGCTAAACTGAAAGCAATGTGGAGCGCTGGGCTCGAACAGGCGAGCCCAGCGTCTCCGCATTCGTGGCGAGCGCCTTGCCCACTACGCCACGTAGCCGCCCCGTGTTGCTCTCATTTTATCTTGTGTTGTAAACGCAGCGCACACCCTTCCTTCACAGCGGTGCGCTCCTAATCGGTCATTTCAGCTCGTGTCGAGAGGGAGGAGGGAGGAGCCACGGCGCGTTCATTTAGAAACGTCTTCTTCGGTAACTCGTATAAGAGGACAGAAAGGCAGCCTTTGGTCGAGAATAAAGGTCAAGCAGAGTCGTCGTCATATTGATGTTCTCAAATCAATGAGTAATCGCGTTTAATAATCCGGATTTCAATCAATCAAAAGAATCGTTTGCCACAATCGAGCAGCCCTAGACGGAAGAACCCACAAGGGGGTCTCGAGACAAAACACAAATACATTCTAATTGTTAATTATTAATACATTCTATTCATAATCTTTGATACAGATGCTTTTCCCTTGTGAAATAATGCACATTTAAAGTCTACTAAAACACAACGCTGTCTATGATTGGTTATTTACGTCGGGGTCGCAAACCCTATCACCGCCCGCCGTTTGTGATCTGAGAAGGAGAGGCGCTACACTGTCCTCGCCGGGGCTTTAAGCACCACAGAGGCCTCCATGTTAGGGGTCGGGAAGCAGAACGTGTTGAGAAGCGCTGCTCTGCTGCAGAGATCCCCTGTGTGCTACAGACTGAGAGATCCCCTGTGTGCTACAGACTGAGAGATCCCCTGTGTGTTACAGACTGAGAGATCCCCTGTGTGCTACAGACTGAGAGATCCCCTGTGTGTTACAGACTGAGAGATCCCCTGTGTGCTACAGACTGAGAGATCCCCTGTGTGTTACAGACTGAGAGATCCCCTGTGTGCTACAGACTGAGAGATCCCCTGTGTGCTACAGACTGCAGAGATCCCCTGTGTGTTACAGACTGAGAGATCCCCTGTGTGTTACAGACTGCAGAGATCCCCTGTGTGCTACAGACTGCAGAGATCCCCTGTGTGCTACAGACTGAGAGATCCCCTGTGTGTTACAGACTGAGAGATCCCCTGTGTGCCACAGACTGAGAGATCCCCTGTGTGCTACAGACTGCAGAGATCCCCTGTGTGCTACAGACTGAGAGATCCCCTGTGTGCTACAGACTGCAGAGATCCCCTGTGTGTTACAGACTGAGAGATCCCCTGTGTGCTACAGACTGCAGAGATCCTCTGTGTTACAGACTGAGAGATCCTCTGTGTGCTACAGACTGCAGAGATCCCCTGTGTGTTACAGACTGAGAGATCCCCTGTGTGCTACAGACTGAGAGATCCTCTGTGTGCTACAGACTGCAGAGATCCCCTGTGTTACAGACTGAGAGATCCCCTGTGTGCTACAGACTGCAGAGATCCCCTGTGTTACAGACTGAGAGATCCCCTGTGTTACAGACTGAGAGATCCCCTGTGTGCTACAGACTGCAGAGATCCCCTGTGTGCTACAGACTGAGAGATCCCCTGTGTGCTACAGACTGAGAGATCCCCTGTGTGCTACAGACTGCAGAGATCCCCTGTGTGTTACAGACTGAGAGATCCCCTGTGTGTTACAGACTGAGAGATCCCCTGTGTTACAGACTGAGAGATCCCCTGTGTGTTACAGACTGAGAGATCCCCTGTGTGCTACAGACTGAGAGATCCCCTCTGTGTTACAGACTGAGAGATCCTCTGTGTGTTACAGACTGAGAGATCCTCTGTGTGTTACAGACTGAGAGATCCCCTGTGTGTTACAGACTGAGAGATCCTCTGTGTGTTACAGACTGAGAGATCCCCTGTGTGCTACAGACTGCAGAGATCCCCTGTGTGCTACAGACTGAGAGATCCCCTGTGTGTTACAGACTGAGAGATCCCCTGTGTGTTACAGACTGAGAGATCCCCTGTGTGTTACAGACTGAGAGATCCCCTGTGTGTTACAGACTGAGAGATCCCCTGTGTGTTACAGACTGCAGAGATCCTCTGTGTGTTACAGACTGAGAGATCCCCTGTGTGTTACAGACTGAGAGATCCCCTGTGTTACAGACTGAGAGATCCCCTGTGTGCTACAGACTGAGAGATCCCCTGTGTGCTACAGACTGCAGAGATCCTCTGTGTGCTACAGACTGCAGAGATCCCCTGTGTGCTACAGACTGCAGAGATCCCCTGTGTAGAGATCCACTGTGTGTTACAGACTGCAGAGATCCCCTGTGTGCTACAGACTGCAGAGATCCCCTGTGTGTTACAGACTGAGAGATCCCCTGTGTGTTACAGACTGAGAGATCCCCTGTGTGTTACAGACTGAGAGATCCCCTGTGTGTTACAGACTGAGAGATCCCCTGTGTGCTACAGACTGAGAGATCCCCTGTGTGTTACAGACTGAGAGATCCCCTGTGTGCTACAGACTGAGAGATCCCCTGTGTGTTACAGACTGAGAGATCCCCTGTGTGTTACAGACTGAGAGATCCCCTGTGTGCTACAGACTGAGAGATCCCCTGTGTGTTACAGACTGAGAGATCCCCTGTGTGTTACAGACTGAGAGATCCTCTGTGTGTTACAGACTGCAGAGATCCTCTGTGTGTTACAGACTGCAGAGATCCCCTGTGTGTTACAGACTGAGAGAGATCCCCTGTGTGTTACAGACTGAGAGATCCCCTGTGTGCTACAGACTGAGAGATCCCCTGTGTGTTACAGACTGCAGAGATCCCCTGTGTGCTACAGACTGCAGAGATCCCCTGTGTGCTACAGACTGAGAGATCCCCTGTGTGTTACAGACTGCAGAGATCCCCTGTGTGCTACAGACTGCAGAGATCCCCTGTGTTACAGACTGAGAGATCCCCTGTGTGCTACAGACTGCAGAGATCCCCTGTGTTTGATTGATTGATTGATTGAAAAGTTTATTAACAGATTGCAGAATGGGTACAGTACAGTACATCTCAATACATACAATTGTTAAGGGGATGCAGACCAGAGAAAGACTTTCGTCTTGTTTCCACCAGGGTCCCCCATTTTCAATTCATCATAACATATATGACATACATGACATACAGATAGACAGTACTGCTACATCTATACATTTATGACATATCAGATTTGCAAATACAGTACTGTTTGTGATACAAAAGTGTCCAGAAAAGGAGTGTATATACATTTGGCGTAGAAACTGTACATTGGAGGAGGTTGGTGGGGTGGGGTTGGGTGGGTTGGGTGAGGGCTGTACATTGGAGGTGGGGGGGGGGGGGGGGGGGGGGGGGGGGGTTGGGTAGGGGACACACACACATTTTACACTGTACATTGGAATGTTGACAAAGCCTTACTTGGTCATTTACTGTACAACTAGGTTAGGACATTTGTAGGGGCCAGTTTCGAATTGCAGTCTCACGTAGGTGTTTTTTGAGAGTGTTTTTGAAGGTGGGTAGTGATTCACATTCCTTTACAGCTTTAGGCAGGGCGTTCCACATTGATGTGGCATAATTGCGAAACGTGTTTAGTCCCTTGTTTGAGCCGAATCTGGGTTTTACATGATTTGTGGAGCTCCCTCTGGTGTTGTGATCGTGGTATTCACTGACCTTTGGGAAGTATTTTGACATGTACATGGGTACCTTGGTCGCGTAGTGTATCTTGTAGACCAGGCCCATTGCAAGTTGCTGTACTCTGTCGTCTACTCTAAGCCATCCTAGGTTGTCAAAGTGGGCAGGGGTGAGGTGGGTTCTAGGAGTCAGGTCAAGTAGTAGTCTGACTAGCTTGTTTTGAGATGTTTGTAATTTGTTTTTTAGTGCCTTTGAGGTGCTTTGGTACCATGAGGTGCAAGCATAGTCGTAGTACCCTTGAATGAGTGCTCCTGCTAGAGTCTTCAGGGTATTCTTGTTTACCAGAGAGGAGATCCGGTACAAGAATCGCGTTCGTTGGTTGACTTTTTTTATTACATTGATGCCATTTTGTCACAGGAAAGATTAGCCTCTAGGATGGAACCCAGGTAGGTAATTTCATCTTTCCTTGTGACAATATTGTCACCCACTGTAACCGAGAAGTCGTCAGTCTTGCTGAGTTTGTTATTTGAACCGAAGAGAATGGACTCTGTTTTGCCCATGTGTAATGATAGTTTGTTGTCGGCGAGCCATATGCAGATTTTGCCTAGTTCCGAGCTGAGGGCTTTTTCAACCTGTAACTTGTTCTTGTCAGAGACCAGCAGGGCTGAGTCGTCCGCAAACAGGAACAAGTTGCAGTCACAAGCTGACGACATGTCATTTGCATAAATTAGGAATAGTAGCGGTCCTAGTATGCTTCCTTGTGGAACACCACAGCTCACTGTGAGGGGGGGGGATAGGGTACCGTTTACTTCCACCATCTGTTCCCTCCCCTCCAGGTAGGATTGTATCCAGCTCACTGATAAACTATCAAAACCAATTGCTTTTAGCTTGTCAATCAGAATGGTGTGATTGACAGTGTCGAAGGCCTTTTGTAGGTCCAGCATGACCATGCCGCAGTATTTGCCCGCGTCCACCTCTTGTTTGATGTGGTCGTTCAAGTAGAGAAGGCATGTGTCAGTGGAGTGGAGTGTGCTACAGACTGCAGAGATCCCCTGTGTGCTACAGACTGCAGTGGCTGTAGATGAGTAATAATCCCCTCACGTAGTTTATGCTGGTTTACATAATCTGCCTGTGGCGCGGGTCATAGGTTCCATTATTATACTGCAGCTACACCTTGACTAGTCTGAAACCACTTCAGAGTGGACTCTCCACCACAAGGCCACTGTCTATCCTCTGTCTGCCTGCCCTACCTCTCCTCTTTCTGTCTGCCCTATACCTTTCCTCTATTCCCTCTCTCTCTCTCTCTCTCTCTCTCTCTCTCTCTCTCTCTCTCTCTCTCTCTCTCTCTCTCTCTCTCTCTCCATAACATCGTGATTGTGCAGAC
>NC_140182.1:15955987-16028749 GCF_963971535.1 Notolepis coatsorum
GTGGTTTGTGAGGCAGGGCAAATATCCCCAAGACTTGACCTAATAATTGGATTTAGGATTATGGGGCTGGATGATTAGTCGATCTGGGCCAAAGGGTTGCATGTCCACTTATTAGGACCAACAATGGCCGCATTAGGACTTATTAGGACCAACAATGGCCGTATTAGGACGTATTAGGACCAACAATGGCCCCATTAGGACTTATTAGGACCAACAATGGCCGCATTAGGACTTATTAGGACCAACAATGGCCGCATTAGGACGTATTAGGACCAACAATGGCCCCATTAGGGTGTAATAGGACCAACAATGGCCCCATTAGGACTTATTAGGACCAACAATGGCCGCATTAGGACTTATTAGGACCAACAATGGCTACATTAGGACGTATTAGGACCAACAATGGCCACCGAGAGCTCTGGAGTCGAAGGGCTCTCTGGGAGATAAGAGTGGCGAGCGGCGTCCCACAACCCCAATCCCTAGTCCCCCCCCCCCCCCCCCCCCCCTTCCTCTGCATTGGGCGCTGCACTGTCGGCTGCCTCGTGTGAGGGAGACCTCCCCCACCCAGGACTTGGCTTGTGCACTCCCCCCCACCTCCCCCCCCCCCCTCCCACTCCCCCCCCCCCCCCCCCCCTACAGCCCTGTAACAACCCCAACCCACTCCCCCCTCCTTCCGTAAATGGCGCTGCCTATGACGGCTGCCAGTCTGTTTGCGGTGGTGAATATGCATATGTTTGTCTCAAGGCTCTGTACCATTATTACTATCTAAAATGTAATAATTGTGGAATATTACTGTAATGAGCTGTATGTGTATGATCCAAGCGTCCTATGATCCTCATAGGAGCATAACAGAAAAAAGCATTCCATGTGAAGGTATTCTGTATCTTTGCATGTCAACTAATAAAGAACTTGAACTTGAAACTTGAAACACATTAGGACGTATTAGGACCAACAATGGCCACATTAGGACTTATTAGGACCAACAATGGCTATATTAGGACGTATTAGGACCCAACAATGGCCTATTAGGACTCATTAGGACCAACAATGGCTGCATTAGGACGTATTAGGACCAACAATGGCCGTATTAGGACTTATTAGGACCAACAATGGCTGCATTAGGACGTATTAGGACCAACAATGGCCGTATTAGGACTTATTAGGACCAACAATGGCCCCATTAGGGTGTATTAGGACCAACAATGGCCGCATTAGGACTTATTAGGACCAACAATGGCCCGCATTAGGACGTATTAGGACCAACAATGGCTGCATTAGGACTTATTAGGACCAACAATGGCTCCAAAATGGTAAGTGGTTTTATGTGTGTGTGTGTGTGTGTGGAGTGAGAGATATCAGAAGGAAAATACAATAAAGAGCCCCGTTTGTAATAAGACATTCCGTTTTCTTGGAGGTCCACACTCAATATAACATGGCATGTACAGGGCCATACATCAAACCGCGACTGAATTTGTCTGCTTGCCCACATTATTTTGAGTTATTGTTATTTTTGTTGCCCAGCCTCTGTTGCTTGGGATTGAGCAAATTATATGGAACAGATGGGGTTATCGTCGTTCCTCAGCAAGCAGACGGCTTGTCTGACCTAAAGCAGATTAGGTTTTTACATTCAGTCCAATTCTTTTCCTGTTAGTGAGACGCTCTCGCATTATGCAGAATCGTGGAAGGATTTCAAAGGGGAAACTTGATGCTGATCCCGTTGCTCGGAGTGTCGCTCCCTTCAAAACAGATCCGCTTGAGCGGAGAGCTTATTATCAAGAACACACAGTTGGCCGCACAACTCTTTCTCGCTTGGCCCCGATTGCCGCCTGTCGTTTGTAATCCGAGAGGAGACACTAGTATCCTCACTGTGGCTTCATAATGAGCCGCAGCGGAGCATTGTCGGAACTCTCTAATCGCGTCAATATCAAAAGGTGCAAATCAAACTCTCATCAAGGAGAAAGAAAAAAACCAACTCACCCACGACGACGGGAAGCACCTTCATCGCTTTCCTCTCCCTCCGTTGATCTTGGCCCTCTTCCTCTTGGGCACCTCCGTGGTGACTTGATCTCCCTGTAGGCCAACACCGGCACCGTACTACCCTTGTAGGACGTGGTGTCGTAGGGGCCGTCCGGCGACGGGTAGGGGTCCTCCGGCTCCTCCTCCTCCGGGCTATTGTCCGTGAGCTCGCGCTCGATGACGGGCGCCGGCAGCAGCGGCGGCGGCGGGGCAGGGAGGAGGCCTGCAGCGGGGCCAGCGGGGGCAGCGAGCAGGCGGCCTCCTGGAGCTTGCGGCAGGCCTGGATGCTACTCCTGAGCTTGGCCTTGCGCGACTCCTCCAGCGCCGGAGGCCGCGGAACATGCCGCAGTAGAGGAGGAGCATGATGGGGCAGGGGATGAAGAAGGAGCACACGGAGGAGTACAGCACGTAGTCGTCGTTCTCCAGCTTGCACTCGCCGGTGTCCCGGTCGGGCACGTTGTTGATGCCGAAGAGGACGGGCGAGGCCACGGCCAGCGCCAGGATCCAGGTGCCGACAGCAGGAACACCTGCCGCTGGTCCACGTGCTTGCGGTTGTAGTTGAGGGGGATCGTCACGGCGATGAACCTGGGGAGGTCACAGAGCAGAGGAGGCGGTTTGTGAGAGGCGCTGCTGCCGCCGCCACAGGGTCTTATCTCGTTATTCTCTCGTTAAGCTGCTGGTCATCCCCCCCCCTCTCCCCCATTCCCCCTCCCATCCCCTCCCTCACTGCTACCCATCTCCTACCAGTAAGTAGCTTTCAGAGGAGCCAAGGAGCGAAAGGGGAGAGAGGGAGGAGAAAGTGAGAGAGAGTGTGTGCGCTTTGTCATAGACGCAGTCACTTAGCGATGACCTTATGCCAAAAGACGTCCTCTGACAGGAGACAGGAGTATGAAAGATACATTTTTTTTAATCTATATCAATCTGAAGGTTTATATTTTTTATATACATATAATATAGAGTATATATCACTCTAAAAGCCTTGCCCGCTGAGAAGTGCGGCATTTGACAGGGTTATTATGTAATGACTTCCTGAGAAGATCTTTCAGTGAACGAAATGTCAGGAGATGTTTGAAGCCCTTGACTCTACCTCGGACAGCAGGCAATACGGTGGCATACTCATACGCTTCTGAGTCACAAGGGGGGGGGGGGTCAGTGAATGGAAAGAAAAGTTATGTTTGGGGCTTTGGGATGCACCCTTATTGAGTTTTTAGGTAGGATTACATGGAAAGAATTTATGGGACTTAACACTTTTCCACCGCCAATATTGATTCTGAGTATCGTAAATATAATAAATGTTTCTCCATTAGAGAGATAACTAATGTGTCTATGTGCCACGAAATGCTGAAAATCACTTTGATTTGTATATGTGGCTCTTGGTATCTGATTTTTAGTGTCGGGGGAAATTCTATGTTAGCCTGGCATCAGCCTGATATGTGACGCAGTATTGTTATCGATATGTATCCGTATAGCTAAAGGATTCCGGCTGAAGAGGTTTGAAAACTCTGACTGACACATTTCTGAAGCATAAAGTACACGATGCCGATTGTGCATACAGCGAAATGTACTGATATCGAGTTCATATCAAGCCTAGGATATGCAGTTTTGGATCTTCAGAAAACCTTTGTACCCTAAGCATAGTGTCAGTTAGATCCATTTACCCGATTTAGAACAATTTGTCAGACCAAAATGTCAGAGGCAACAAATTCCTCGCCGGGCCCCTTTATGACTTCAGGTCACCGTGTCATCCCTCAACGTCAAGCGAAGAGAAGGATAATCAAATCAGCCCTAATGACCTCACAGAAGAGCTGGCAGCTTATCACGACGGATGTCTTTCCTCTGGTATTTAACTTGTTCCTATTGTTCCACTCTGCTCGCTTTCAGAGGGAAACTGGTGTAAACTACTGACGAGTCAGTCGCGAGGTCAACCGGCACTCGCTATAACTGGATCGGACCCTTTGGCTCAGCTGGTCAGTGTGGCCGACCTGTGGAATCGGATCCCTATGGTACCAGGTTCAAATCATTCGGTTGGGATCTCACTGCCCTTGTGAATTTGTATCCAGGTACCCTCCAGCAAAGCCCCAGCGTTACCTGGTGGTATTTGACCTGTCTCTCTGCCCTGATTGCATTCATTGGCACCCGGTGTGTCTAGTTAGGGTGGCTTTATATGCTCTTCAGTGTTACTACTGACACCGCGAGTCGATCGCCAGACTATCCGTGAGTACACCTATGTCAGTAAGTCTTATCGCTCCTTGCCACAGGAGGATAAGTACGTTCGCTATTGTTCATTGTATCGTGTCACTTTGATTGCCGTGTCAATCTGTTATGCTAAATGTGTTACTATTATTATTATTATTATTGTGTTATGCTAAATGTGTTATATCGCCTGTTGTTCCTGTGTTTTTTGGAGACTTGATTTCTCCCCTTTGCTTTCCCTCTTTTGGAGACTCCCCTTTTGTTTGTGCGCCGTTGTCGGCGTGTGCGCCTTACATTACATGTTCAACAATAAATAAGTCGCCCTTTGTTTGAGAATCGACACCTGCCTCTCGTCGTTCTGCACTGCACCTGGGTCCAACACACCTACCAACCTGTAACAGGGGTGGGATCTTAGTGCCTTAACCCTAGGAGGTGCGTGTGAGGACGCACTTCTTGGGGGGGGGGGGGGGGGGGGGGGGGGGGGCTGTAAACTACTGCGGAGTCAGTCAACCTGCACATGCTAACGGGTCTGGCCCTTTAGCTCTGCTGATTAGTGCAGCTGCCTGTGGATCCTATGGTCCCAGGTTCAAATCCTCTCCATGACACTATGAAAAGATCATCCTCTCTAGAGCAGAGGTCACCAATAGGCCTGATCCCGGTCCGGGTCTGGACCCAGATGCCGTCCCACCCGGGACCCGCACCTATAACCCATAAATGATCGAGATTATTACATTTGACGAAGCGTTTCTATTTTAACCGGCGCAGCTTTTCTAGTCGTTACAGCACAGGAAACTCAACAGACCAATCGCAGCATTTGTGAATGATCTCACATGATGTTACTCAGCCAATCAAATCTGTGCATTCCGATAAGCAGCGCGAATCAGTGAGTGGGGCACACACACACACACACACACACACACACACACACACCACACACACACACACACACACACACACACACACACACACACACACACACACACACACACACACACACACACACACACACACACACACACACACACAAACACACACAGGGGAGAGACGAGAGCCAACAGTTGGAGAAAGTGAGTGAGTCAGAGAAAAGTAAAAGTAAGTCATGTGGCGCGCTCTAAAAAAGAGAAAATTAGACGGCAGAAAAGGAGCTTTTAATCAAGAATGGACAGACTCTTACATGTCCATTCCTCGCATAGCAGTTCAAAGCCAGTATGTTCTTATATTATGCGATTATTAAAAGGGGGCAACGTGAAGCGCTGCTACGAGACAAGGCATACAACTTTTATTTTATTATTATTTTTTTCTCTCGTTTTTCTCCATCCCAATGTTAGTCGTTATGCCAATTCCCAATCCCTTCCTGGTCGTTGCGCACTTACCCCCCACAGTTGGTCTGGGAGGGCGGAGGACTATCACATGCTTCCTCCGACACATGTGTAGCCAGCCCACCGCTTCTTTTCACCTGGCAGCGCGGACTCTCACTGGGGGAGTGTAACGTGTGGAAGGATCACACTACCTCTCCAGATCCTTCCCTCGCTGGTGCAGGCGCCTCGACCGGAACTGTAGGAGTCGCTGTTTACCACGACCAGGACCCACCCTGCCGGCTTTCCCACCCGCTGACACTGCCCATTGTGCAGTATGGACGGCCGACCAAGCCAGAGGTACCGCTGACAGCTGGATTCGATCCCACTGTCTCTGCGGTGGTAGACAGATGCTTAGTCCGCTGCGCTACCCTGTAATAAACAAACATACCACTAAAATCTGAACTCAGGGCACAGGAAATATTGATCCAAGAGCCCAATATGATGGATCACCAGAATCCTAACACATTCATTCACTGCCCAGTTACAAAAAAAAAGAGAAAAAAGGAACTCAAGCTACACATTTTATTAACATTTTCAGAAATGAAGCACTTTATTTTAAGATGTACACTTTTCAAAAGCTCTCTGTTATGTTTTTAATTTTTAAATGCAGCCCTCATTTTACTTGAAATGAGAAAAGAACATGTATTTATTATTAGAGTACTTTTTTTTTTATTACTATTATTATCCACTTTTTCTCCTTTTTTTCTATTTTTCTCCCATCCAATTACCCGCTGTGCCAATTCTCCCCTCCCTGTCTTGAACGTTGCTCGCATATGCCCCCACTGGCCGGCTGTAGGGAGGATAGAAGCCTTGCATCACGTGTCTCCTCCGATACACGAGGAGGCAGCCTGTCACATATTTTCACCTGCCAGCGCGGACTCTCAGTGGCGAGGTGTAAAGGCTCCCACATACTTCATTCGCAAGCCGCATCCGCACGTGCGCATTGGTGCGCGTGACGTAATTTGTGTAATGGCCCCAATCAGAGCCGGATGCGAGGTCCATGCGGACGAGCGCGCTGACGAGAATTACACAAATTACGTCACGCGCACCAATGCGCACGTGCGGATGCCGCTTGCGGAAGGAAGTATGTGGGAAACCTTAACACATTGGCGACCACGGTTTGCAAGTGTAATAAAAAAAATAAAAACGATGTACTTTCTAACAGCTATATATATACTTTATAGTATTGCTATCTGTCCATTCTCATTGTCACTTGAGTGCATAAACCGTGCCTTCATAATGGCTTAAAGAAAATAAAAATCCATCGGTTGGTTGTCATTTTATAGCGTCGTGAATATAAGCTTTATCGCAGTTTTCGTCTCGTCTTTTTTCTGGGAAGCTAGATATGAGGCTAAAGGCTAGTCACGTTATATCAAACGCCATTTCTGTTGTATATATATACGAATGAAATAAAACAAACTGCTTAGCATCCGGACTATTACAGAGCATCTATGGATGAAATGGGGGGTGGCGGGGGACGCCGATCAGTATTATTGATTAGCAATACAGTGTGCGTTCAAGTAGCATATTCACTGATCGATCGCTTGCGTGTTACAACAATGTCCAATCGGCATCTGGTAGATCGATATGTCCATTGGCTGATCATAAATCCCATTATTCCAGGCTGAAATCTGCGTTCCGTAACGTGATCAAAGATGGAGGATGTTCGGCTGGGATCCAGGCTCATATGAAACGCCCCAGACAGTAAAATTGTTTTTTTCCCCATTCGGCCTCAATGATACTGCAGTGGAGCGATGGCGCCCCTAAGAGGATCTGGCCGGTATTGCATGTCGCCGGGATCTTGATCCGTTTATTAATATGGAATAAAACAATAACAACTTGCCACGAGTTAACTCGTGGCTCTGGTCCTTAAAGTGTTAACGTGTGGGAGGCTCACACTACCCCTGCCATTTCCTGCCTCTGCTGTGCAGGCGTCCCCCAACCGACCTGTAGGAGTCGCTGTTCAAAACGTCCAGATTACCACCCATCGACTTCCACCCGCTAACTCTGCCAATTGAGTTAGTATGTCGGCCGGCCCAAGCCGGAGGCAACGCCGACAGCCGGATTCGAACCAGGTGTCTCTTGCGTTGGTGACGAGCGCAATGTCCGCTGCGCCACCCAGCCGCCTACTTGTTATTTATTTATTATTATGTTATAATCCCTCCAGTTCAATATAATAGATATTGTCAAAATATTATTGAATTGTACTTTCTATTTCAATATATATGGCACTGAATCATAACGTATGATAAACATTATGATGTTCCGGACCTTTGCTTGAGGACATTTCCTCTAACTGGACCTCTTTTAATTATAATTGAATAACCCTGACCTAGAGCATCAGCATAATGTTTCCCAATCATAGCCAACTGGTCTGGTACCAGAAGCAAAGAGGTCTCTTCCCCTGAGAGGCCAAACCGAGCCCATGGTCTAAGCACTAGGAGCGGGCTGGGTAGTGTAGAGGTCTAAGCACTAGGAGCGTGCTGGGTAGTGTAGAGGTCTAAGCACTAGGAGCGTGCTGGGTAGTGTAGAGGTCTAAGCACTAGGAGCGGGCTGGGTAGTGTAGAGGTCTAAGCACTAGGAGCGTGCTGGGTAGTGTAGAGGTCTAAGCACTAGGAGCGGGCTGGGTAGTGTAGAGGTCTAAGCACTAGGAGCGGGCTGGGTAGTGTAGAGGTCTAAGCACTAGGAGCGGGCTGGGTAGTGTAGAGGTCTAAGCACTAGGAGCGGGCTGGGTAGTGTAGAGGTCTAAGCACTAGGAGCGGGCTGGGTAGTGTAGAGGTCTAAGCACTAGGAGCGGGCTGGGTAGTGTAGAGGTCTAAGCACTAGGAGTGGGCTGGGTAGTGTAGAGGTCTAAGCACTAGGAGCGGGCTGGGTAGTGTAGAGGTCTAAGCACTAGGAGCGGGCTGGGTACTGTAGAGGTCTAAGCACTGGATTGGCTGGGTACTGTAGAGGTCTAAGCACTGGATTGGCTGGGTACTGTAGAGGTCTAAGCACTGGCTGGGTAGTGTAGAGGTCTAAGCACTAGGAGCGGGCTGGGTACTGTAGAGGTCTAAGAACTGGTTTGGCTGGGTAGTGTAGAGGTCTAAGCACTGGATTGGCTGGGTACTGTAGAGGTCTAAGCACTGGCTGGGTAGTGTAGAGGTCTAAGCACTAGGAGCGAGCTGGGTAGTGTAGAGGTCTAAGAACTGGTTTGGCTGGGTAGTGTAGAGGTCTAAGCACTGGGGCGTCTGGGTAGTGTAGAGGTCTAAGCACTGGATGGCTGGGTAGTGTAGAGGTCTAAGCACTGGGGCGTCTGGGTAGTGTAGAGGTCTAAGAACTGGATGTCTGGGTAGTGTAGAGGTCTAAGAACTGGATGTCTGGGTAGTGTAGAGGTCTAAGAACTGGTTTGGCTGGGTAGTGTAGAGGTCTAAGCACTGGATGGCTGGGTAGTGTAGAGGTCTAAGAACTGGATGTCTGGGTAGTGTAGAGGTCTAAGAACTGGATGTCTGGGTAGTGTAGAGGTCTAAGAACTGGTTTGGCTGGGTAGTGTAGAGGTCTAAGCACTGGATGGCTGGGTAGTGTAGAGGTCTAAGAACTGGTTTTGCTGGGTAGTGTAGAGGTCTAAGCACTGGGGCGTCTGGGTAGTGTAGAGGTCTAAGCACTGGATGGCTGGGTACTGTAGAGGTCTAAGAACTGGTTTGGCTGGGTAGTGTAGAGGTCTAAGCACTGGGGCGTCTGGGTAGTGTAGAGGTCTAAGCACTGGGGCGTCTGGGTAGTGTAGAGGTCTAAGCACTGGATGTCTGGGTAGTGTAGAGGTCTAAGAACTGGATGTCTGGGTAGTGTAGAGGTCTAAGAACTGGATGTCTGGGAGGTGTAGAGGTCTAAGAACTGGATGTCTGGGAGGTGTAGAGGTCTAAGCACTGGATGTCTGGGTAGTGTAGAGGTCTAAGAACTGGTTTGGCTGGGTAGTGTAGAGGTCTAAGCACTGGATGTCTGGGTAGTGTAGAGGTCTAAGAACTGGATGTCTGGGTAGTGTAGAGGTCTAAGAACTGGTTTGGCTGTGTAGTGTAGAGGTCTAAGAACTGGTTTGGCTGGGTAGTGTAGAGGTATAAGCACTGGATGGCTGGGTAGTGTAGAGAAGCACTGGATGGCTGGGTAGTGTAGAGGTCTAAGAACTGGTTTGGCTGGGTAGTGTAGAGGTATAAGCACTGGATGGCTGGGTAGTGTAGAGAAGCACTGGATGGCTGGGTAGTGTAGAGGTCTAAGCACTGGATGGCTGGGTAGTGTAGAGGTCTAAGCACTGGATGGCTGGGTAGTGTAGAGGTCTAAGAACTGGTTTTGGCTGGGTAGTGTAGAGGTCTAAGCACTGGATGGCTGGGTAGTGTAGAGGTCTAAGCACTGGATGGCTGGGTAGTGTAGAGGTCTAAGCACTGGATGGCTGGGTAGTGTAGAGGTCTATCCCTCTCCTACCACCACAAACACTCTGGTTGAATTCCCGGTGGCCGTACCTCCGGCTTGGTCGTCCCTATGGACACAATTGTCAGTGTTAGCGGGTGGGAAGCCAGTGGGGTATGTGTCCCGGTCATTGCAACAGTGACTCCTACTGAATGGCCGGGGCGCCTGTTCAGCAGGGAGGGGGTCTCGGGGAGATTGCGTGAACCTCTGTGCACGTTGCGCTCTCCCAGTGAAATTCCTCGCTGTCGGGTGAAAAGAAGCGGCTGGCGACTCCACATGTATCGGAGGAGGCATGTGGTAGTTTACACCCTCCCCAGACGGACAATAGGGTAGTGCAACGACCAGGAGGAAATTAGCACAACGATAAAATTGGAAGATTAAAAAGGAAAGAACAAATTAATTGAATGGGGTCACTTTTCTTCTTATGGCCTTCACCTGATCTTGATTTTGATTTGATTTGATTTGATATTTTTTATTTTCGTGTCTTACATACAGATGTATGCCCAGCCCATATGGGCTTACAAGACACATAACAATAAGTATATAATAATATACTTTACCAATTACTTAACAAATGACATAGACCAAGATGGCCATAAAAAAATACAAGAAAATACAATAAAACGTAATATAACACAAGCTGTACTCAATGTAAATAAACAGAAAAACAAGGTGAATTCAAATACAATTATATAGGATACAGTGTGTTTTGTCTCAGGTGCCATGCCTTCTCCAAAAATCCTGCAAAACCGAAGATGTCCTCCACAAAAAAACAACTCAACATACAACTCTCAGACTGCCAAAACAAATCTGGGTTTACAATTTGAATTTTCTCAAATAAAGCCCTCCTCAAAGTCATACTGTCAGATACTGTCATACTGATACAGCATACTGTCATACTGTCAGTGAGAAATACAGCAGCATTCGCTTTTAGTGGACCAGAGAGAATTTTCACCATAATTCACCATAATTACCTTTTCAGGTTTCTGGGGTTAAACAGACTGCATTTACAGTATTTATCCAAAGTGCTTTACGACTTGTGTCTCACATTCACCCATTCACACTCTGATGGCGGAGGCAGCCAAGCAAGGTGCCAACCTGCTCATCAGGAGCAGTTAGGGGTTAAGTGTCTTGCTCAAGGACACTTTGACGCGCTGCCGGGAGGAGCCGGACCTGGATCTGGACCTGGGTTTCTGAATAGTATCCTAACAAATATACCTTCTGAAACCATACCCAAGGTATTGCCAGTGGTGGAAAGTCACTAAGTATTTCTTTTACTTAAGTACAATTTTGAGTTACTTGTACTTTATGTGAGTATTTTCATTTAGGGAACTTTATACTTTTACTTATACTTTTACATCTTTTACAGATATATGAAGATTATATACTTTCACATTTGAAGCCTGTCAACTTCAAGAGGACATAATTAGAGCAGCATAACTGGACCACATACCACTTTAACCCTTCTGTCACATACACACACACACACACACATCTCCAGGAAAAGACAGACAGACTCCAACACACTATGGCCATCAAGTTGGACTGATTGTAAACAACAATAAAACCAAAGTCATGCCCATCAACACCAATAAACCAACACATAACAATAGAGGAAAATTCAGATCATTTCACATACCTTGGAAGCATCATTCACCATCATAAGGACATCCAAAACCGGATTAACAAAGCATATACACAACCTTCATAAGACTTAAACAAATCTGGAAGTCAAGCCAATACAGCACCAAAACAAAACTCCGGATCTACCAAAGCTGCGTACTCTCAACACTACTATACGGTGCAGAATTCTGGAAAACCACAGAAAGCGGCATCCATAAATTATCCACCTTCCACACCTCATGCCTGCGCAAAAGCCTGCGTATATTCTGGCCCAAGATCATCTCCAACAATAACCTCCTCAACATTACAGTCTCAATTATACAGATGACATGCACTGTATAATTACTAAACGAAGGTGGACCTGGATTGGCCATGTCCTCAGAATGGACACCAACGCGAGCCCAAGAGTCGCATTACACTGGACCCCAGAAGGCAAAAGAAAGAAAGGGAGGGAGGCCTAAACGACATGGCGTAGTAGGACTATAGAGAAGGAGCTCCAGCAACACCACCAGAGCTGGGGGACCATAGAGAAGATGGCCACAGACAGATGCAAGTGGAGAAACTTTGTTGCTGTGGTATGCGCCAGCCGGCGTAATGGGGATAAGTAAGTAAGTGAGTAATACCACTTTAACACGACCTTTAGAGGTCAATGATTAGAGGATTGAACGCTCCCAAGCACTGGAATACACAAACGTCATGTAGAACGCATACCTTTACTTTTAGATACTTAAGTACATTCATTAGCAAATACTTCTCTACTTTTACTTAGGTAGAATTTGAATGGAGGACTTTTTACCAGAGTACTCATTTATCTGGGTATTTCTACTTTTACTTAGGTAAAGGAACTGTGTATTTCCACCACTGGGGTAAGTGCTATAAAAGGTGCTCGATGCATCCATGGTGGACACCATTAACTCTGATTTGGTGACACCACCGATCGATGGATCTATTCCCGCCTGTAAAAGCGCGCGCCGTGCCGTCGCTCGGGCTTGACGTTCGCGGTGACGGCCGGCGGCGGCGGCGGCAGAGGGCTGGAAACACAGACCTGTCGATGCTGATGGCACAGAGGTTGAAGATGGAGGCCGTGCACAGCATGACGTCCATGGTCATCAAGCTGTCGCACAGGGTCATGTTCAGTGACCACACGCCGTCCTGAAACTGGAGGGAGAGAGAGAGAGAGAGACGGAGAGAGAGACGGAGAGAGAGAGAGAGAGAGAGAGAGAGAGGGAGAGAGAGAGAGAGAGAGAGAGAGAGAGAGAGAGAGAGAGAGAGAGAGAGAGAGAGAGAGAGGAGAGAGAGAGAGAGAGAGAGAGAAAGAGAGAGAGAGACATACAAGTTCTGTACGACAAGTCATCAGGAAGGGCACAACTCTTATCAGCTGAGTAACAATGTTCATCAAAGTGTTGAGTGCTACAGGTGTAGGTTAGTATATTAAGACAAGTGCACGACAGTAAGGTTAGTTAGGGTTAGATTTAAAAAAAAAAAATCAGATAATGGTCAGATAATGGTTGAAGAAGTGCGCCTTTAGTCGATGGCGAAATAGAGAGAGAGAGAGAGAGAGAGAGAGAGAGAGAGAGAGAGAGAGAGAGAGAGAGAGAGAGAGAGAGAGAGAGAGAGAGAGAGAGAGAGAGAGAGAGAGGCAACAACCCCACAGCTCAGGTCAGCAACACATCAGTCTCTCCTTCAGAGTCTCCAGGCTTCCACTAGGCTTCCTTCCCCTCTGACTCCTGCACTCACCTCCTCGATTCATCTACATTTACATTTACATTTCATCATCTACACAAGATTCACCCACCCAACCATCCCAACCATAATTAAGGGCTCACCTGTTGAGAAAGTTGATCACTACAAGTACCTAGGAACAGTAGTTGACAACAAGTTAAACCACAATCAGAATAGATCTGCAATCTGCAAAAAAGGTCTGCAGCGACTCTACTTCCTGCACAAACTAAACACTTTTAATGTGGACAAAACACTTATGGTTTTGTTTTACAAATCTTTTGTTGAGTCCATTTTAACTTTTTGTATTGTCTCCTGGTATGGCAACCTGTCAATACAGAACAAAAACAGTCTGGCCAACATAGTCAAGATGGCCAGCAAGATAATTGGGGACCCAGCAGCTTTCTTTGACAGACATTTATAACAGACAAATTCTGCGGAAGGCTCAGACGATCTTAGACAGCTCTGACCATCCTCTCTTGGAGGAGTTTGTCTCCCTCCCCTCTGGCAGGAGATATAGGCTCCCCAGGCTAAAGAGCAACCAATTTAAATGTTCATACATCCCCAGGGCACTAAATGCACTTAACTTCCTTTAAAATAACAGTAATGCACTCTCATTTTCCTTTTCTTTTTCCTGGTTGGATTCTGTAAGATGTGATGTTTCTTGTGTTGTGTTATTTGTTGTTGTTGTTGTTGTTGTTGTTGTTGTTGTTGTTGTTGATGATGTTGGTTGTTGTTGTTGTTGTTGTCTCTACCACTGCTGCAAAGCAAATTTCCCCTTGAGGGACAATAAAGTCTGAACTGAACTGAACTGAACAAGGTCCTGCCATGGTGGAGTGCTCCAGAACATTGGCTGTGCAGGATCTTAATTTCCTTAATTATCTCTCTCATTAAACTCTCTCTCTCTCTCTCTCTCTCTCTCTCTCTCTCTCTCTCTCTCTCTCTCTCTCTCTCTCTCTCTCTCTCTCTCTCTCTCTCTCTCTCTCTCTCTCTCTCTCTCTCTCTCTCTCTCTCTCCTCTCTCTCTCGGCTGATTGGAAAATTGTGGGTCTGGTGCACACAATGGCATGATGTTCTTAGGCCCACTGAGTTAGGAGTTTAACAGAGGAGTTTAATGACAATTTACTCATTCAAGCGAGTGAAGGGCAGCGCCAGGGCCCTATTCCCCGTACCTGGCTAACTGAGTTAGCCGGATAATTTTCAGCATAGCTTGACTTAAGCTAGACATTTCCGTTCCCCGATGTCGGATTGTCTAAATCGCCATGGTAACAGATCAGAAAGTTTGAACCTGCTCCAGAGCAGGGTTAAGTTCAGTTAGCTGGATAACCTGCATGGCCACACCCTCACAAAGAAATCCCAGCTCGCTTCCTGAAATAATTTTCAGTCTAGATCCCATTATGCCATTCTGAATTATGTTTTTGTGCTTCGTTTGAAATGTAAAATAATAGGTCTACCTAAAATGCTGATAATAAATCATATTCAGCCTATGAATTTACTTTGTCCTATATAATGCACGTCATATTTATACAGATACGGTGCTCGCGACACACACAGTTATTTTAATAACGGACTAAACGGATCATTGCAAATGTGAATCCCGCTGGGATATTTTTAATGAATGAAACCTATCGGGTGTTTGGCTCTGATTAGTTTAATATTCTTCGCTGTGTATTTGCTTAACGGAGCACCCGGATGCGTTTCATTCAAGCATATGAAGCGTCTATGCACGGATTGTGGATATGAATTATGAGGAATCTGAATCTGTGGAGTATTTAATTGTATCACTGTCACTGTGACAGTGTCACACGTTATTGTGATATTGTAACTGGGATTAAAATATATGAGGAGATGCGCTGTTTGATGGATTTGATGACGTGACGTGACTTGATAAATTGAATGAGCCTTTGATGTTTTTGATGAATGAATTTGAGAAAATGCATTTATCTTTTCAAGCACTGTTATCTGATGATGAACATGAGGTGTCACTGGTATAAACCAAAGGGTAATCAATTCAATGCATGTATGGATTAGGTCCGAAACAGATTAAAACCTGATTAATAGTGTAACTGCAAGCCTCCCTCCAAGCCTCTCTTTGGAAACCATGTATTTATATAGTACATAATACCTAAGCACATACAGTACAGATATCCTCATAATATAATTCGTATCAATTAGATATACTATTTGGGCTTGTTTTTATCCTTATTTTGAAAGAGTTGAACTAATTATTTTCCCTAGCAAGATCTCATTTGATTATTCATTCCATAAGCCTACTGCCAGCAGGCACGTTTAAAGAAATATAATCTGATTGATTGGGGTAATGAGGGATTTAAAATTAGCCTATAGATTATGCATTTAACTTGTCGGCGAGGCTATTGAGCCGTACTGAATTGTACCCATTCTGCAATCTGTTAATAAAGTTTTAAATCAATCAATCAATGCCGTTAGAAAATCAGGATTTCTGCGATTGACACCTGCTGTCTTTTCAGCTGAGGCGGCCGCGCACAATTATCCTGAGTCTCAAGTCTGGTTCGAATGAACGACACTGAATCAGCGTTCGAGGAACAGGAAAATCCCGGATTCAAACATCGGGTTAATTGAATCTGGATAATGGGACTTTTGATCGACTTAGTTGAACCAGGTACGGGGAATAGGGCCCAGGAGACCAGGAGAGGAATGGACGGAATTGGGGAGAAAAAGGGTTAACGGTATCTTTTTTTAATTATTCGTTACGAATATATCCATACTTCCATTGTGTCCGGGACATCCAGTGAAATCGCTGCTGGATGCAGACCAGAGAAAGACTTTCGTCTTGTTTACATCAGGGTCCCCCATTTTCAATGCATCATAACATATATGACATACAGATAGACAGTGCTACATCTATACATAGGTTGCTACAAAGCATGCCATCTAACAGTGAAGTTAGCAGTTGTTATTTGATTGATTGATTGAACATTTTATTAACAGTGAAATGACAGTGTCCTTTTGAAGGAGAGGGAGGTTCTACAACGAATGCCATCTAACAACACACTTCCCGCGATTTATATTTTGTTTCACAATGAGTCATGACCAACCAATTACATAATCAAACATTGTGTAAGCAACTAACACATTCCACGTGACTTTATCGTTTTTGAATGAGTCGTTATGACGATATCAATACATCCATTCATAAAGATTATTGTCCGCCATCTTGGTTTCATTCATAAAAACACGAACGGCGGAGTGATTCGGAAAAAAAGTTATTCGGTTGTGGGCGGGTTCTGGGATCACGTGGAGTGTGTTATGAGAAATAGCAATGTCTGAAAGAAGTGTTTCAGCCAATCAGAATCAAGAAATTTGCATGCCATTGTATAATCACATTTTACCCATTCACACACCGACGGTGGAGGCAACCATGCAAGGCGCCAACCTGCTCATCGGGAGCAATTAGGGGTTCATCGGGAGCAATTAGGGGTTAAGTGTCTTGCTCAAAGACACATCGACACGCTGCCCGGGAGGAGCGGGAATCGAACCGGGAGCCTCCGGATTGCCAGCCGACTGCTCTACCTCCCGAGCCACTGTCGCCCCCTGGCTACATGTGCTTGTACATGTGTTTGTACATGTGCTTGCTTGTGGCTAAAAGCATGGACCCACAGTATAATGGCTAGTAAAGACCTCATTTACAACACAGGTATCCCCCCCCCCCCCCCCCCATCATTCTTAATTAGCATTTTGCAGAGTTGTTTTGTTTCTATTTTCTAATTATAACCTAATTATGAATGTGTGTGTGTGCGTGCGTGCGTGCGTGCGTGCGTGCGTGCGTGCGTGTGTGCGTGCGTGCGTGTGTGTGTGTGTGTGTGTGTGTGTGTGTGTGTGTGTGTGTGTGTGTGTGTGTGTGTGTGTGTGTGTGTGTGTGTGTGTGTGTGTGTGTGTGTGTGTACACACCCACGAGAAGTGGCACCAGCGGCAGCGGTGCTGAACCCCATGCCTGGAGCAAGCGTCATCATCGAACATGATTGACAGCTAAGAGATGTGTGTGTGTGTGTGTGTGTGTGTGTGTGTGTGTGTGTGTGTGTGTGTGTGTGTGTGTGTGTGTGTGTACACACCCACGAGAAGTGGCACCAGCGGCAGCGGTGCTGAACCCCATGCCTGGAGCAAGCGTCATCATCGAACATGATTGACAGCTAAGAAATGTGTGTGTGTGTGTGTGTGTGTGTGTGTGTTTACTCAGCTTAGCAAGCGGCATTTGTATGTAGCAAAGAGCATTTATGAACCAACAATAATCATTTAAAAACATCAGATGTTGTTGACTAGTTATAAGTTTGTCCTTAGATTAACAATACCAGTATGTTTGACACATGGGTCCCAAGTCATTCTTTCCTTGATATAGTATTGATGCCTCAAATTGTTTTTCATCAACGTTTTCCATCTTTGAACAATGAAGAAAATACCATAGAAATAATATGTCTTGGAAAATCAACTTGTGGCTTGGACAAAATGCAGTAGGTGAAATGTTCCATTGACAAATTTAATTGCAGTAGATTGATCACTGAGCATACAGTCTACAAAATGGCCCATTAAAGACCCACTCTGTGATCTATTTGACAGTAGCCTATACATTTAGTCTGTATGCACATAGATTCTTGATTAGAGTTTGACTTGATGGAAAATAATACTTTTCTAACAGTCATAATTCAGCGTAACTCAAAATACCCACATTCCAAGACAACGTTTCCAAACATTACAAATGTAAAAGGGTTGTATAGTATCAAAATGCATTAAATCTCAGTTGCACTTGCAGTCGGGCTTACACAGTCCTTCCTTGTATCAAGAGCTCACACATTCATTTTGAGAAAGGAAGAAATCTCATCTCCCATCCTATAAATTGGCCTTGTAATGTACATTTGTTGCATTCAAATGACAGATTTCACCTTTTAAATTGTTTTTAAAGTGGTGCTAAATGCCCTGCATATGACCCCGGGGTAGAATTTTGTCCTGACTCTGGCCTCATGGGGAACAGTCTGTGGGGGTCTGGGAATGGAATGCACTGTTCCTGGGTTATAGCTATTGTCTCTCTCTGTCTCTCTCTAGTAGCCATTGGCTGGCCATTGAGGGGAGGGGACAGGATGGGTCTGCCCACTTTCTGACTGTTGTTTATGTTCTGGTGGCTATACCAGAAAGAGCTAGCAGGTGCTTTTCATAGCTCCGGTAATGAGCCAGTTTCTATGAGGTGGGACTCATCTAGGCCAGACCTCCTGAGAGGTCCGGTCAGATTGAGTTGAAGTCGTGCTACAGAAGATTTTAGCAGCATGTTGTTAGCCTTTTGTTAGTCAAAAAGGAGGGGGGAGGGGGTTATCATGCAGTCCTTTTAATTATACTGAGTACAGACTGAACTTGGAAAGTCAACCTTTTGTTTCAATGCCCCAGCTTCTTGGAATGATCTTCAACTCAGCTAAAAAACAATACTCGTGTTCTTTAATCATTCTTTAAAAACATGATTATTTGCTTCGGTTTGTAACTCTTTTTAACTTTGATCTATCTTTATTTTATTGCCCTTTCTTTTTCTTAATCTGTGTTATTTTTCTTATTCATTCAATGTCTAATTATTTAAACAGATTTCTTTCCTTCATATTTATTTATTTATTTATTTATTTATTTATTTATTTATTTATTTATTTATTTATTTATTTATTTATTTATTTATTTATTTATTTATTTATTTATTTATTTATTTATTTATTTATTTATTTATTTATTTATTTATTTATTTATGTTTGCCTGTTTTAGCCTGTAATCTCGACAGCATTGGAATGAGGGGGAACTTCAACGTACATAACACTCACCGCGTTGTTTTCTGTATGTTAAAGGAAAACTCCAACACAAGTGACTTGGAGACTTGTGTGACTGGGAGACTCATGTGACTTGGAGACTTGTGTGACACAAGTCTCCAAGTTACTTGGAGACTTGTGTGACTGGGAGATTTTTGTGACTGGGAGACTTGTGTGACTGGGAGACTTGTGTGTCTGGGAGACTTGTGTGACTGGGAGACTCGTGTGACTTGTGTGACTTGGAGACTTGTGTGACTGGGAGACTCATGTGCCTGGGAGACTTGTGCATCTGGGAGACTTGTGTGACTGGGAGACTCATGTGCCTGGGAGACTTGTGCGTCTGGGAGACTTGTGTGACTGGGAGACTTGTGTGACTGGGATTTGTGTGACTTGGAGACTCGTGTGACTTGTGTGACTGGGAGATGTGGTAAATACACAGGTCACAACATGTTTACAGGAACGTTTGGGAGTTGTATATTTCCTGACTGTAGTGAACTAGGCTAAATGGCTGCCCCACTTCCAGTGGTGAAGCTAAGCTAGGCAAACGGTCCAGGCGTTTCCTAAGCCCAATGCATGCAGAGAGACGAAAAAGGTATCTTCTTGTCTAACTCCAGGGAAGATGTTAAATAAGCTAATTTCCCAAAATGTTGGAGTTTGGTTGGCCCTCTCTTGCAGAGTTTGATTGATTGATTGAAAATTGTATTAACAGATTGCAGAATGGGTACAATACAGTACGGCTCAATACACACAATTGTTAAGGGGATGCAGACCAGAGAAAGACTTTCGTCTTTCGTCTTTCTTGTGCATGTGTAATAAACTTGTTGTAATCAACATTGATATTTGTTTATTTTCAAAGCTCTTGGGTAAGCAACCCCCTTACATTATGTGTTGGATTGGAATTCTGAATTATATATCAAACTCGCTCAAATTACTTGCTTAAAATGCTTAAAGGTTCCCCGATGTTGTTCACTTGAGGGAAAGCCGTTTTCTCTTTTAGTGCTCCATACTATTGGAACGCCCTTCGATCCACTTTAAAGTTTGATACTCTTCCAACCTTTGGACAATTTATAGCTTTAATTAATGAGCATTGTATGTCATTTTGTAATTGCTTTTAGTCTGCTTTTCCTGTTTCTTGTTTCATGTTTTTATCATGCTGATTACTTGTTTTTATATTTGTTTTTATCTTCGCGCGTTATTCTATCTATTTTACTATACTTACGCCACTGTAAATGAGGGAAACCTCGGTGTCCCTCGAGTTTAAATAAAGGTTTAATAAATAATGGATCGAAATGAAATGGAAATGAAGTATTACTCTCCTGATTTTGCTCCGATGTCGCAAAGTCTCGTGAGGACAAGATCGTGCTTGCACACCGTGTTGCGCCATTTTTCTGAAGCAAAGCACATAAATAATACAGACAGAACCCAAAGGACCATGTGTGTGGTTTCCATTTCATCCACAGCTCCCTCGTTGCCTTCACCTGCTGTCATATGCCCTTATTGCCTTAAGTTACACTGCAATGCAATACATTGTCTGCTCTGCTGGTAGTAGACTACACATAAAGTGACCTTATGCCAAACAAACATTAATGATAACTGATAACCAAATATTACATCAAAACCATAATATGTTCATTATAACGGTTATATGCTATTCATCATTAACCTATATCATACAGTATACCATCACAATTATGTTATTTTTTTCCAGTTCGTTAGTCTTACCCGCTGTTATTTCAGCCAAACATGCACTTTTACTCACCTCAGAATACACAAACAGTGGCAACACCATAACTGCCAGCATCAAGTCAGCCACGGCCAAACTGACAATGAAGTAGTTGGTTGTGGTTTTCAGCGCCTTCTCCGTGTACACGCTAAGGCACACGAGCAAATTTCCACAAATGATGATGATAATCAGCAGTACTCCAAATATCAGAGCTGGGAAGTTATGTCCATGGTCCACGACGGAGGGTTGCTCGGTGTTGTTTGAGATGGTGGTGGTGGTGATGAGGTTGGCTGGCATTTCTGCGGCCAGCCGCTCTCGCTCCCCGGGACGGATCCAGTATACTCTCCCTCTCCCTCTCCCTCTCTCTCCGATACCCTCCGCTCGGAGCCGCGAAAGCAGCGGACTTGAGGAGAGGGATTCTCACGTAGGCATGGTTTCCAACTGGTAGCCAGGATTGATTTCCAAGTTAGACATCATCATCATCATGAAGTTTCATCGTTTTAGAAAACTCTCTACTGGCGCGCCCGCTGTCTCCTCTGCCGTTTCAGCACTGGACAGTGGACAGCGCCGCTGCGCGCCGACGCTCCACAATCAAACTTTATTACGCGCGCTCTGCAATTTATGCAAATAAATAGTATAGGTATTAGCTTGCCAGCCAGACAGAAACAATCAAACAAATCAGTGGAGTCACGGTCCCACGGATATTTAGATTCATGATCCCTTAATTAAATGCTTTATTATTAAAACACCAGTCAAACAAGTTGACACCGCGCGCAATGCTGTGCGTTTCAGCAGTCCACTTATTTCCAGCACTGGAGAGGAAGGCTTATTATTATCAAGGCCAGCCCTCTAAATTAGCTGCCCTAAAGCCGCTTAGTACCTGCGTTTCAACGGTGTCCTTGAGCGCAGCCGGAGACACAATCTAAAAGCTGTCAGCATAATGCGTCTGTTGGTAACAGCCAGGGGCAAGTGTGAGAGTGGGTTTTTGAGACGTGATTCTCCGCACACATTAGTCCTCCACACACACTCTGAATAAACGCAACAGCAGACACACACAAAAGGCAACGAAGAAGAATGCCGTGCGCCCAAGACTTTAATGAGCTGCCAGGAATTCCCATGTAATAGGCTAAACAAAATCATAATCACGATGATGACCGTGGTTCAGATCTGCCTGAATGAATGAATGAATGAATGAATGAATGAATGAATGAATGAATGAATGAATGAATGAATGAATGAGAATGAATGAATGAATGAATATACGAATGAAAACTTTATTTAACAGATTGCAGAATGGGTACAATACAGTACGGCTCAATACACACAATTGTTAAGGGGATGCAGACCTGAAAAAGACGTTTGTCTTGTTTACATCAGGGTCCCCCATTTTCAATTCATATAGTCTCTCATTTTTATTCATAGCCTCATTTAGACATAGTTTACCATTACTATTAATAGTTGTAGTAGTAGTTATTGTTATAAGTGCACGTTATTTATGCTTCTGTTTTATATTGTGCGGGAATTTGATTACTAATCCTGTTTTGTTGTTGTTGTGTCAGCCATGCATGCACGAGCCAGCTGCATTTTCTTTTCAGCTGGTTAGTCATGATAATCAGAGCCGAGCCACGCGCTGCTGGTCATATATAGAGAACAACAGAAAAGTCCCTGAAACCATGTTACTTTTTGTCATTCAAGTGACGTCCTCTGTAAGGTGATTTCACTTTTTCACTACCACACCTAACTCTTTCACTGCGAAAGTACAGAATGTTAACCCTTTCACACGACAAAGGGTTAATGTGAATTGAAAATGGGGGACCCTGATGGAAACAAGACAAACGTCTTTCTCAGGTCTGCATCCCCTTAACAATTGTATGTATTGAGCCGTACTGTATTGTACCCATTCTGCAATCTGTTAAATAAAGTTTTCATTCATTAATTCATTCATTAACCCTTTCACAACCACACTACAGAAGGTTAACCGTCTGTAGCGTGGTAGTGAAAGGTTAACCGTCTGTAGCGTGGTAGTGAAAGGTTAACCTTCTGTAGCGTGGTAGTGAAAGGTTAACCTTCTGTAGTGTGGTAGTGAAAGGTTAACCTTCTGTAGCGTGGTAGTGAAAGGTTAACCTTCTGTAGTGTGGTAGTGAAAGGTTAACCGTCTGTAGTGTGGTAGTGAAAGGGTTAAGCCTGGCAAATGCAACACTAATAAAGCTGATAGGCTGCGGTTCTGTACCCATCATGCACGCACACTCCGCACTGCATGCCCACACTTGGACTGTGAAATAATTCCACGTTTGACCACCAAATCCCAGATCGATCCAGGTGTTTTGAAAGCACGGGAAACATGCTATACAATCAAACATTTGGTTGAATGGCCAATGTGACTAAAATCAATAGCTTTATCGTCAACGATTTAGCTGACCTCCACTTATAGCCCATACGTATGTAGCTCGTTTCGTTTCCTGTTATAGGGTTGACTTTCATTGTCAAATATCTCTCAAATAAGTATATTCATTCCCATTTGACCCAACATGATTATTTTGTTTCTCTGCTTGCTTTTCATGTTTGTTCTCTGAACTAGAACTGATGAGGACACCAACCTTTCCTCTGAGGTCTCAAACCAAAGCAGACATCAGTTATCGACTCTGTATTATATTGTCAGCCAGCACTAACCTCAGGCCAACTGTGTGTGCACGTGTCTAATAGCTTCATAGTGTGCAGGCATGTGGGTGACTATGTGTCATGTGTGTGACTGCCCCATGTGTGTGTGTGTGTGCGTGCGCGTGCATGTGTGTGTGTGTGTGTGTGTGTGTGCGTGTGTGTGTGTGTGCTTGCATGCCCGCGTATCTGAAAAAGAGCTGATGACCGTATGGATTGACTCAGAATGACTTTAACCCTGTTCCCACAACCAGCCTAGGCCAGGCGGGCTACAGGGGGGGGGGGGGGTGACTTACAAATAACACTGAACACAGTCCGTAATATCAATGTCGTCATCGACTTAATATGCTGGCGTCCGTCACCCGCCGGGAATGTCTTTCACATTTGAAGCTATAAATACCCATGTCTGTCTGACCTTAAGACTCAACCCATTGCAATCTCAAATTGAATAAAAATATAATAAAGTAAAATTAAATTAAATATTTTCTACTGAGAACAAGGTTAATGTATATTTTGGGCTGCACCTTCTGACAGTGAATTGAGTTAGTTCTGCAGTTAGTTCTGCAGCCCGACTGCTAACTAGAACCAAAAGGAGAGAGCACATTAGTCCAGTCTTAGCTGCTTTACACTGGCTTCCTGTAACATTTAGAATTGACTTTAAGGTCCTTCTCCTTACATACAAAGCTCTAAATGGACAGGGACCTAGCTACATCGCCAACACTCTAATAAATTACACACCAGCAAGAACACTGCGATCATCAGCTGCTGGACTACTAGAGGCTCCCAGAAGCAGTCAAAAGAGGATCGGTAATGCAGCCTTTATCAACTATGCCCCAAAACTATGGAACAAACTACCCCAAAACATCAGGGAAGCCAACTCGCTAGACATCTTTAAAAGACAGCTTAAAACCTATCTCTTTGCTCAGGCATTTCACTGATAGATATCTGCTACCACCTAGTGGCAAGAGGAAACATCAGGGATATCCTGACACAACTTGTATTTACCTGCACTAGTCTTACCCTGCCTACTCTTGTACACTGCCTTTCAAATTCATGTGTCGGTTATTGCACTTTTTACTTCTTACTGATGACTATTTTTAAACTGAATCATTTTAAACTATTTTTTATTATTTGCTAGATCCAAATGTGAAACACTGTGATTATTTGTATTACTGAATAGAGAGCCTATTAGGATGCTAGATCCTAATGTGAAACACTGTGATTTGCCATACCTTGCTATGCTCGCTCATGCCTGTATTTTTTTTTATGTCCGTTCTATTTTATAATTTTTTGACTATTTTTAAACTGAATCATTTTAAACTATTTTTACTATTTGTGTTATTGAAAACTGTAAGCGGAGAGCCTATTGGGATGCTAGATCCTAATGTGAAACACTGTGATTTGCCATACCTTGCTACCTGTCTATCTTTTTATGCTCGCTTATGCCTGTATTTTTTACTGTTGTGAAGCACTTTGAACTGCAACCTCTGTATGAAAAGTGCTATACAAATAAAGTTATTATTATTATTATTATTATTATTATTATTATTATTATTATTATTATTATTATTATTATTATTATTATTATTATTATTATTATTATTATTATTATTATTATTATTATTATTATTATTATTATTATTATTATATATACATGGAGTCATGCCCATTCCAGCCATGCAGTCTACATCAGCTGGCTATCAAATATAGTGGAATTTCATTTCAAACCTTTATTTAAACTGGAAAGGCAACTGAGGTTTCCCTCATCTACAGTCACGTTGAGTGTTCATACACAGAAATAAGCATAAACTCATATAGAATCACACAGCATATAAAATCATAACAATAAGACAACAAGACTAGGCAAAATGTAAGGATAACAAATCAATTCAAACACTACAACTTGATTGACAAACGTTGGAGATCTAGGTTTTAAGCTCTGCAACAGAGGGGAGAAGCTCAAGCTTTAAGGACTGTTGGAGTTCATTGAAGAACATCTGGGCCACAAGGGAAATAGCTACACCAACAAAGGTGCGCATCTTCAACTCCAACGTTAAAAGCGTCCTTCTCTATGGTTCAGAGACATGGAGAATGACAAAAAAAATACGTTGCAGAAGATCCAGACGTTCATTAACAGCTGTCTGAGGCGTATATCTTCAGAATCAGGTGGCCGGATAAAATCAGCAATAAGGAGCTGTGGCAGAGAGGGAGCCAGGACCCAGTAGAGAGCCAGATCCAGAGACGGAAGTGGGGATGGATTGGTCACACCTTGCGTAAAACAGCAGCTACCATCACACGCCAGGCCCTGGTGTGGAATCCCCAGGGGAAGCGGAAGAGAGGAAGGCCCAAAAACAGCGGGAGGCGGGAGACTGAGGCAGAGCTGAAGAGACGTGGTACCAGCTGGGGAGAGGCGGAGAAGACGGCCCAAAGCCCTGCTGGATGGAGAAGAGTCGTTGATGGCCTATGCTCCGCTTGGAGTTAAGGGGCCAAGAAGGAGTTCATTCCATGAGGTAGGGGCATCATAGCAAAATGCAGATGTACCCTGTTCCGAGCCAACTCGAGGGACCTTAAGGACAGCCAGCCAGTCACTAGAATCGGTTCCATAGGTTCCAAAATTCCATTCCAATAATGTAGTATAAGGAGGTAGCTCCTCACCAATAAAGGCCTTAAAAAAATTAACACATATTGGGCATACACGGCTCTGCAGAGTACTGCTTGCCTTCTACCTCACAGAGCCTTTGAACAGGGGTTGAACTGAGGTATTTAAGTACAGTACGTTTACTCAAGTACTGCACTTACGATCAGTGTTGAGAAACGTGTACTTTATTTGAGCATTTGCCCCCTGCTTTTACTGCATTTATCCCACTCTTTACTCCACTACATTAGCTGAACTTTGTTGTTATAGCTGTTAATATGGGAGAAAGGGGTTCGCATAAAGATCGAGATTAAAAACGATCCAATTTCAAAGTTCATGTTTGACATCTTTAATTACAGCCACCATAACTGAACCACCAACCACTTTAACATAACCTTTAGAGATCAGTGCATTAATCCCACCCCCCAGGTCCAACTTTAATTACTGTTTTTTAGAATATCTCTGGAATTCCGTGGGCTAGACGATCACTTTAAACGAGTACTGTTAGCTTACCATGGTAGCCTTTACAGGGTCGAGTGCGATTCCTTTCAGAAGCTCTGTAATCCTGTATACATTTGAATGGAGGGCTTTCACCGGTACTTTTATTGCAATGCTATTAGGTAAACATTTACATTTGATCCTATCCTTGGATAGGAGTAGGTCTGAGGTGGCCAGAAGATGCAGAGCGTAGGGGTCTTGAGGGTGTGTCGTTAAAAGATGCAGAGCGTAGGGGTCTTGAGGGTGTGTCGTTAGAAGATGCAGAGCGTAGGGGTCTTGAGGGTGTGTCGTTAGAAGATGCAGAGCATAGGGGTCTTGGGGGTGTGTCGTTAGAAGATGCAGAGCGTAGGGGTCTTGAGGGTGTGTCGTTAGAAGATGCAGAGTGTAGGGGTCTTGAGGGTGTGTCATTAGAAGATGCAGAGCATAGGGGTCTTGAGGGTGTGTCGTTAGAAGATGCAGAGTGTAGGGGTCTTGAGGGTGTGTCATTAGAAGATGCAGAGCATAGGGGTCTTGAGGGTGTGTCATTAGAAGATGCAGAGTGTAGGGGTCTTGAGGGTGTGTTGTTAGAAGATGCAGAGCGTAGAGGTTTGAGGGTGTGCCGTTAGAGACCATTGACCGGAGGTAGGCGGGAGCCGTTCCCTTCGCCGCACGATATGCCAGGTTGAGGGCCTTGAAGCGGATTCGTGCGGCAATGGGGAGCCAGTGCAGGTCCCTAAGAAGTGGGGTGACATGGGCTGACTCTTAAACGGTAAATACAAACAAATAGTATCTCTAGATCTACTGTAACTGTTTAATGTTATGATTAAAGCGGTGATTAAGCAGTGTTGTTCGCTATTTGGCAGAAAACCTTGTATTGTACTGAAAATGCCAGGTGCGCTCTCAGACCTGTCAACCTGTGAATATCTATGCATTTCAGCGGCTCTTAATTAGAACACGATTCTAAGTAGTGTTGTTGTGTGTGAACTGAAGTAGACTTGTACTTAGCAGCTCCTCACACTCCGCTGTATTTACCTCTATTTTAGATTTTCTTTCTTTCACTACTTTCTTATCTTTACTATAATTTGATTGGCTATATTTATGTCTTCTACTATTACCATGCCCATACCTGTACCTCCCTCCCCCCTCCCATATGCTGCCTGCATTTTCCCCAAGGGGATCAATAGAGAGCTGTAATTAACACAACACAACGATTCAATGGCCCCCGATGACATCACTGATGGCCATATTCAAACTCATCTACTCTCGATAACTGTCGAATTAATGTGTGCATGAACTGTTTAGAGTTTTTGGATGTGTGTGAGATTATGTGCAGAATTAAATCAGCATTTTCTTTTTTGGGTGAAGTGCCCCTTTAAATAAACTAATGCGAGTGTGCTACTTTTTCCACCACTGCTCTTGAAAGGCTGTGTGCTTACGTACCTCACAGTATGTGGGACATTTATAGTCAAGTCAATATGGGTCTCTTAAAAGGTGACGTGGTGGTTTTAGAGCCCCGGTGTTATGGAACAATCTCCCCTGGGGGGGGGGGGGGGGGGGGGGGGGGGAAGCCAGAACAGTGAACTGCTATATTTAAATTTGATTAGCTGGATGCAGCTTTGAGAGCATATGATTTTTCAATCTTGAAAATCCCCTTCCTATCTTGAAGCTGAATAGGCCCAAACCCTGTGTAAATGGTAAATGACTGCATTTATAATAATAATAATAATTCATTTAATTTATATAGCGCTTCTCAATAACCCGAAGTCGCTGACAGTAGTCGGGAGCAGGGGTACAAACAAAGAGGCGAAAGCAAAGAAACAAAACAAAACAACAAAGAAACAAAAACAAAGGAACATGAGACCATGGGGGGAACGGGGGAGACAGCCTGATGGCACAAAAAAAAAGACTAGAGACATATCGATCAGGTTGGAGGGGAGGGGGGGGTTTAGGGGTGGGGGGGGTTGAAGGCAAGGGAGAACAGGTGGGTTTTGAGGCGAGCTTTGAAGGTGGAGAGTGTAGGGGAGTCTCTGATGGACTGGGGGAGGGAGTTCCAGAGTCGGGGTGCAGTGCGAGAGAAGGCCCGATCTCCGAAGTTTTTGAGCTTGGATGTCGGGACAGTGAGGGAGGCAGTGGAGGAGGACCGGAGGGAACGGGTTGGGCGGTAGGGGAGAAGGAGATCAGTCAGGTAGGGGGGGGCCAGGCTGTGGAGGGCTTTGAAGGTGAGGAGTAGTGTTTTAAAGTTAATGCGGTGTTTGATGGGGAGCCAGTGGAGGGAGTGGAGGACAGGAGTGATGTGTTCGCGGGACCGGGTGTTAGTGAGGAGGCGGGCGGCTGAATTTTGGACCATTTGCAGTTTATGGAGGGAGCGGGAGGTGATACCAGTGAGGAGGGAGTTGCAGTAGTCCAGGCGGGAGGAGATGAAGGCGTGAATGAGGGATTCAGCAGCGGGGGGGGAGAGGCAGTGACGGATTTTTGCGATGTTGCGGAGGTGAAAGTAGGATGTTTTGACGATGGAGCGGACGTGGGGGTCAAATGAGAGGGTGGGGTCAAGGAGGACACCAAGGTTGCGGACTAGGGGGGAGGGGGTGATGGTGGAGTCGTTGATGGTGAGCGCTTTTATCCAAAAGCAATTAGTTCCTGCACATTTGACCCATTCACTCACAAATTCACACACCGACGACGGTGGAGGCAACCATGCAAGGAGCCAACCTGCTCATCGGGATCAATTAGGGGTTAAGTGTCTTGCACAAGGACACTTCGACACGCTGCCCGGGAGGAGCGGGAATCGAACCGGGAACCTCCGGATTACCAGACTACTGCTCTACCTCCCGAGCCACTGTCACCCCCTGTGTAATGAGCATGTTTCCTTTGACAAGTGAACACAATGAAGTTCAGTCACAAAGATTTAATTCGCCTGCGCATCGGAGGAGATTACTGGGTAACCTCAGTGGGTTGAGTCATTTTAGCCCTTTTTCTGGGATTAAAGCCTTAATTAATACAATGAATTGTGTCATATTCTCCGATAGTCTACTTTGCTACTATTGCTTAGCTTGGAATTGATATGGACCACAAACCTGATATGGACCACAAACCTGGCGGGAGTTATGGGTTGCCTCTGTGTCCCTTTTAATTTCCCAGACAGTCAGAAATGTATAAAACCAAAATTGACCTAATGTATTATTGATGCTGCTTTGCTGCACCTGTGGCCTTGGCAAGAACAAAATCTGAATTTCCCCAAGAGGATCAATAGAGGAATATGTTATCTTATCTTAGTGTAGAAGGGTGGATTATCCCTGCTTGTGGGAGTAGTAGTACACAGACACTGGGTAGTAGCCAGGATACTATAGTATTGGACCTATAAGTACCCCCGTCTTTGGCCCGGAACGTCGTTCTGGAGGGCTTGCAGCTGGAGTGGATGGGGCCAAGGATTTACTAACCTGGGGACTGGTACTCTGGTCTCCCTCGCCTTCCAAGGCGGTCAACAGTAGCTCCCCACACACCCTCACTCCCTCAGTACCTCCGACAGCCCTCCCACACCCAGTGACTGTCAGTTCAATAGTATTATTGGGCTTCCCTTTAAGCAGTACCCTTCCTTGACCACCTGTATAGACCCTTCAAATGCTATTCTGTAAATGGGGTGTAAGGGTTAAATAATTATGCAGTCACAATATTTACCCAGAGGTTAGAATAGCAAATGGAACTTGAAGAAACAGACACACACAATGATCCCGATTAGGTCTACTTTACTGAAGCCTGGGCATGTTATCCATTAGAATGTTATTCCTTAATACATGGCACCGGGTGCTCTTGTTATCATAATGTAGGGGAAGCTCTTCCCACCATAGGCACCAAGTGCTCAATACATTAAAACACCCCGCTTGTACTAGGGGAACCCAGGCATAAAATGTAGACACATCGGGAATTCAAGAACCAAATAATCAAATAAACAAATAACAAAATAAAACCAAGTAAATGTGGGCCCACATTACCAAAGAAAACCTAACCTAAGCCGGCTTAAATTGTTCGGGGTACCCCTTAGACACTGGTTGTTAGCGTTCACTTCAATGGACGTTGCTGTTGATACACGTGGTACCGTTAGTACTTAGCCAAGATGGCGGACCCACTCTTGTCACCGCTCGTCCGGGTGACAAGATGGCGTCGGCGATCCGCAAGCACAGCCAGCAGGCTGGGGGAACAGCAGGCAGTGGTTAGCTGGAGGAGCGTGCTGTATGGCGTCTTCTGCTGGTGGGAAGAGGCGTCCTCTGTACCGTCCGGGAAACGTCCACCGCTGCTGTTGCTGGCTTGCTTCTGTCGCGCGAGCTAATACTATGACTACCCTAAACACAGCTAAGCTTTGGGTCTCGACGCACCCTCCTGCTATATCGGTTACACTGCTAACGCAACGTGGCTGGCTATACCACCGGTCTCTTCAGCGCCGCGCGCCCGGTAGTCTACTCAAGTCAGACGGAGCCGTTAGCAGCATACTACTATACCGCACACAGTAACTACTATAACCCGATAACGTTAGACGTTAGTCTCGTTAGCTCTAGACGTTAGTCCTTTGGTTCGGTTTCTCTTACTCACACACTATTGCTGATACTTCTAGGTCTAGGATAACCCGTCACTAGCAAGTATTTCTCATCACCCGCCGCTCGCTCCGACGGGGCTCTCCTTCGTTAACTTCTTCAACGGGGCTATTCCAAAGCACACGCCCCGACCGTTCACGGCCAAGTCCAATGCCGAAGAGAGCTTCCTGCTCCCCTCGCCTCCAGGTAACTCCCTCTTCCTCGTTGCTTGCTTCTCTCCACTGCTCCACCTGCCACCACTGCCACTCCGCCCCCTGCTGGCAACCTCCACTGGTCCCACTCAAGGACCGCTCCAGAAAGGGCAAAAGGGCTCAATGTTATTGCTAGTAATCCATACTGCATCCGGAGAAGAGTAGCACCTCACCTCGTCGTTAGACTGGGCGAGCTATCCAAAGGAACACTGTTAGGCTATCCAAAGGAACACTGTAAATCACACGTTATACACATGCAGGGAAAGTAACAGTTAGTTAGCACTACTGAATACTTTGTAGAATATTCAGGCTGCTACATTAGAATGCAAAATACCTTGCAGGGTTTTCTCCCCATTAATCTAAAACTGCCTGCTCCCTGTGAATATCTTCCTGGTAAAATCTAAATGGTGCATTTATATAGCAGCTTTTATCCAAAGCGCTTTAGATTCAAGTTTCAAGTTTGTTTATTAATTATCACAATAAAATACACATACTTTACGGTGAAATGCTTGGTTCTGTATGAGCCCCTGAGAGTGTGCTTCATACAGTAAAAAAGAAAGTAAGTAAAAAAGAAAGTAAAAAGTAAAGAGGAATATACAATATACATATATACAATATACAATACAATACACAATCTACAACCTAGAGTAGAAATGAGTAACCAGTGAGGTACAATTTACTATTTTGTTCCTCACAGACATTCACCCATTCACTCACACATTCACACACCGACGGCGGAGGCAACCATGCAAGGTGCCGACCTGCTCATTTGGATAAAAGTGCTATATAAATGCACCATTTATTTATTCTATTTTCCGATTACCAGACAACCGATCTACCTCCTGAGCCACTGTCGCTCCTGTAAACAGAGCCTTTTATTTTTTGTGTTTTTACACAAACAGGGTTGAGCGACGGTAACGTCCGATGGCCCCAACAGTAACAGGACAGCGCTTCACCGCTCCCGAGAACGAACAAAGGGACCCCCGTGGGCCGCGTCGCTTGAGCTACAAGACTTATGGCGAATTAAACACTCAGCCCAAACTAATCCCGGTTCCGCTTCTCCCTCGCGGCACATAACCCGGTGTCTGTATTCCATCACCGTGCAGCCCAACGAGAGGATGATCCTGTTTGGTGTACAAGCCTCTCTTCTCCCCCAGCATCCCCCCCCCCCCAATGCCCTCTTCATCAAACCGCTTGGCACGGAGCATCTAATTAGCGAAGGGGGGGGGGAAATCTACTCCGTCAATTTGCACAGGCTAAGACATCTGCGGGATTGTAATTCTTTTCCCCCCTGTTTGCAAAGCGAGGTTTATTTTTGGAGTCGGAAGCATGAGCATAGCATAGCTCGCGTTGCTGTCGGCGACGGAGCCATTCATATCATACCACGCTGTAACTGTAATATTCTGTGCCGGTGTAATCCACATAACTCGAACATCTGCAAAGGGCCAGCCATGTCTCTTTAGGCGGCTCCGGGATACAGCACATGCACCCGGCACTGTCCCCCGACCCCTGTTGTCAGACTCCCAACGCCTCTGGCTGAGAACAGAGAGGGATCAGGGGGTTAGTGGGGGGGGGGGGGGGGGGGGTCTAGGGTGCTTGATTTTAATTGTAGGCTTGCACACAGTTTCCTCTTGTGCAACTATACCGTAGACCTGTGTTTCCAGGTTGCCTATGTTTATTGTTTATTGTTTAAAAGGATCCCCATTAGCCGTCACCTAAGTGGCGAGCTAGTCTTCCTGGGGTCCACACAGAAAGACAACAGAACACACAAAACATAACAACATGACATACATATGACAATCACAATTAACAATGATAATCTAAAAACAGTAAAACATTATCAACATCAGAGTATTTTGCTCACATATTTAAGTAGTGCATTCTCAGGTGGTATTTGAAAGACACTTTACTATTCAATTTACTTATGTTCAGTGGGCAGTTATTCCAATGATTGATGGCACGATAAACAACAGTCCTCTTTTAAAGCATTTGATTTTGGACGTGGTAACATAATCTGTCCATCATCAGCTGACCTAGTAAAATAAGAATGAACCTGACTGCATCTGACAATTTGTTTGTATAAGAAAACAGGTTGACTAACCGGTGACTTAACTAATCTACGTGATGCCGGATGGTCTCTTTCATGCATCTAGTGTATTTCTGAATAATAATCCTGTATGCAATATTCAATAATGAACATCTTCACATGCAAGAGGTCAAAGGTCGGGTAGTTCCCATCTAATTAACTCTTGAGAGAGACGTAGGAGACATGAGCAGTTATGCATGTTTACCGGCTTAGTGTATAGCCCAATGGTTGTTATTTCCCAAATGTATGTAACCCTGTACACTAACTAGTCAGATGTGAGCTATACCCGTAGACCTGTGTTCCTTCCAGGTTGCCTATGTTGCCGGTGACTAACTAATCCAGGGGTTCCCAAACTTTTCAGGCCGGGACCCAGAAAATAAGGCGTCAGAGAGCCGCGGCCCAATGCACATCGTCAGGCTTTTTTTTTCTTTTTTTTTGCCAGGTGACCGATTTTTTAAGCCAAATATCACTTCAATCCTATTAAGTTAGTTCAAGTTAGTTATTCATTTATATGTGCTATTTATGAGAGGGCTAACTTGTTGCAAAATAATAATGATAATAATAATAGCCTCATTAAAATACTATTGTTGCTTCGGTTGTTTTCAGCGTTTTATGTGCATAATCTGTTATTTAGTTTGAAATGTTCGTTGAAATAAGTAGATTTTTCGTTTTTGTTTATTTATTAAGTTAATATAAAACCATATAGTCACATTTTAGAATACAATAGAATAGAATTTTAGAATACAACTAGAAACACTGTCCTGGCCTGCTTCTAAGTTCAGTGACCAAAAGAAAAAAAAAAAAAAAAAAATTTTAATCATCTCGCGGCCCTCCCGTGGCTGCTCGCGGCCCACCTTTGGGTCGCGACCCCGACTTTGGGAACCACTGCACTAACTAGTCAGATGTGAGCTATACCCGTAGACCTGTGTTCCTTCCAGGTTGCCTATGTTGCCGGTGACTAACTAATCTACGCGATGCCTGGATGGTCTGATTTCCCTCCAGGTTCCCGTCCGCTCGGCACGTGGGGTCTCTGCTGAGCCAGCCTGCCCCAGTGCCCCGCGGACACAGTGGGCACAATCTGTTCACAGACGGCGTCCCCCCCGTGGGACGGTGACTGTTATTGGACCTTCTGGGCCTGCTCACCTCACGCTGTTCCAATTATGTACCGCGTGGCGCGCGGCACTTCGGCTCAGTGCTCGGAATCTCTAACTGTGGGCAAAGCGGTGAAAAGCCGGTGAACTCTGCAGCCTTTTGCGTCGTTAAGGATAGAATCTGTAACGCCGTCCAACGGCGACCTCTATAGGCGAAAGAGCCCCTCTTGGTGTTGTTTTGTCTTGGTCTGTTCAGTTGCTATCGCATGCACTTATCTGTGTTTCATTACACATATGAGTGCATGCTTACCAACTGTTCGCCTGTTTTATTGCAACACTACAATCACCGACATCTAAGAAGGGAGATCCCCCCTTGAATGGCCCTTCTAAGGTTTCTCTCCTCCACATTGCCTGTGGTGCATTTTTCCTATTGCTAGGATTTAGTGAGTTTTTCCTTACCTTCGAGTGTTGCATTTATTTTGCATTTATTTTTAATTCTTTGGACTTTATGGTGTTTTTGTTTTGTTCTTGACTTATTGTGATGTTTATTCTTGACTTGTTTAAAGAAGACGTGTCCGGCCCATGGGGACATTAATGTGTGTTGTCGGGCCTTACAAATACATTTGATTTTATTTGATTTTATTTAGTCTGGCGTGTGGAATGGAGGTTTTTCGCCCTAGAGGTTTGTTGGCATTACGGATTCTCTCTATAAAGATGCCAAATGTGGGATTTTCTCATTCATATTTATCTCTGGGGAATTAACTGCGATGACAACGACACGTTACAAAAAGAAAAGAAGAAGAAGAAGAAAAGAAATAAAATGTGACTGTGGACATTACAAACTGAACTGAAATGTGGCTGAACTGGTACGACTTGATGCTATGCTGAGTCAACCTGGATTGGCTTTGATGCTTAGAAAAATAAGGGGGGAAAAAGACCATGGAAAAAATCTGGGAAACATGTTAAATGAAAGTGAAAGTGTGGGTGACGCCTGTGGACTGCAGACCAACAGAAGCAAATCTTCCCACAGAGTCCAACGACACCTTCTCATGAGTCTCCTTGACAAACAGGGGGCGGGACTTAAACATAGGGGGTGGGGAAAACATAGACGGATGAAAGTGGATCTCCCCGCCGAGTCCAACGACCCGTCTCTTGTACTTTTACTCAATTACATATCCTCAATAATGCACAAATTGTACTTACTTGATCGGTCAGGAGGAAGACCTTACATCTCAGAGGGACTTGAGAAGGGGAGACTGTTGCATTTGCTGTGTTTCCATGTCTTTTCTCAGCTTTAACAAGACTATGTCCTTTAAGGTGCAATCTATAATCCAAATGACAAACAGGTTGTCTCACCAAAGAAGACCAAATTGGAGATTTTTCTAATTGTTTGCTCAAATTGTCTGTGTGAGCCCTTTATACAAGGACTGTATGGTCTGACGACAAAACCAATTTCACAACTAGTTCACAAAGCATCTGTATTGCTGTTTTTGTGTTCATGATAAGATAAGAGAAGATAAGATATGATAAGATATTCCATTATTGATTGCCTTGGGGAAATCTGGGCGTCATGGCAGCATGGGGGAGGGGGAGGGGAGGTACAGATGGGTAGGGTGATAGTAGAAAGACATAAATATAAGCAATTATATTATACAATTATAATAAAGATAACAAATAAACAGTGTAAACTATATAATTAACTCTGAATATAACGGGCGCCCAAGTGGCAAACCATGTAACGCGCTGCATCGCAAAGCGGCCGACACAGGTTTGATTCCCGGACCCGGCGTCCTTTGCCGAATGTCTCCCCCCCGCTCTGTCTCCCATTCTTCCTCTCTCTCTCTCTCTCTACCGGACTGCCCAGTAGTAAAAAGCAATAAATGCTAAAAAATAAATCTTAAAAAATAAAAACTCTGAATATAAGAATATGATCTCCTATCAGTTATATTATACGTTACAATAAATATGGGCAATAAGAATTAGAATCTGAATATAAACTATGAGTAAGTAAACAGTATACACAGGTGCAGTATACACAAGGTACCCTAACTGGCATGATATAAGTCATACATTATATGTTGTCAGGGGTGTAAAGTACTTGAGTAATTGTACTTCGTTACAATACTTAAGTACTGTTTTGGGGGATTTGTACTTTACTCGAGTATTATTAGGTTTGTATACTTTGTACTTTTACTCCATTACATTTCAGAGAAAAAAAAACATACTTTTTACTCCTTACATTTAAAATGCAGACAAAGTACAAATCTCACAGGTCCAACCATTTTAATTAGTATATTGTAATTGTTTATCTGGCCGGACTAACGTTAATCGTTCAAAACCGCTCTTAAAGAGCACCTACGGGAGGCTGCAATTCAAAACTGGCCACCGTAAATGTCCAAACCCCCCCACCCCCACCCCCTCCTAATAGACAGTCTCCTCCCCACCGCATGTATATTCTCCCCCTGCCGTATATATATTTCTCTCCCACCCACCCACCCCCTCAAAATGTACAGTCTCCTCCCCACCGTATGTATATATTCTCTCCCCACCGTATGTATATTTCTCTCTCACCCCCACCCCCTCCTGATGTACAGTCTCCTCCCCATCATATGTATATGCTCTGTCAGGATCTATGGGTAACAGTACTGTATATTTGAATATCGTATATGTCACAAATGTAACAGTACTAAATACCTGTATGTCATGTATGTCCCTATGCCATAAATGTCATATATGTTGTGTATGTCATAAATGTCACTATGAATTGAAAATGGGGGACCCTGAGGTAAACAAGACAAACATCTTTCTCTGGTCTGCAACCCCTTAACAATTGTGTGTATTGAGCCGTACTGTATTGTACCCATTCTGCAATCTGTTAAATAAAGTTTTCATTCATTCATTCATTCATTCATTCATTCATTCATTCATTCATTCATTCATTCATTCATTCATTCATTCATTCATTCATTCATTCATGTATTCATTCATTCATTCATTCATCCATTCATCCATTCATTCATTCATTCATTCATTCATGCATTCATTCATTCATTCATTCATTCATTCATTCATTCAACGTTATTAATCCTGCGACTGCAGGTAAACAGCCAATCAAATCCCCATCAATGGAAAATGAACCCGCCCATACCCATACTGATTGGTCCTTGTGCAAGACTAGAAAGCGTGGATCTTTGATTAAACACCTGCTATCAGAAGAATAGACAGTCAACGTGACAAGCTACAGAAGATGGCCACAAACCATAGTACGAGTGATGAAGAGGACGAAACGGAACATTCCATTCCCCCGGAATAAAAAAAAAAGCTTTTACTTTGACTTTTTAGTACTTAAGTACATTTAAAAGTAGAAACGTTTTGACTTTTACTCAAGTGTGTTTTTAGCCAGACTTTTACTTGAGTACGATTTTGAGACGATATATAACCATACTTTCACAGTTTCACTTAAGTATAATTTCGGGGTACTTTTTACACCACACTGCACTTTGTCTTCTCAAAAGTAGCACACAAACACCACGCTCTGAGAATATCCCAGAGCTGTTCCTGGTATCAAGCGAGGAACTATGCAAATGTTCATCCCCGAGGGACGACAGACCGCGGCATTCTATACGCCTCCTCATATATACCGTGGCTCGTGCTGATATTTCCTTTCATGTCTCTAAGGAGTGTTCAGAAATAAATAGGGCTCTTCCTCTTCACATTAAGACTGTACTACGGTTCCCGGTGAGAGATGTGTATTCGTCTAATTGACACAAGAGTGAGAGCATTCCTGCCAGGGGCACAATGACCTTTGAAGCTTCCCGCTTGTCCATCAAACCAATGGTATTTTTAGTTTTCAGTGCGTGCAGGAGGAACACCATGGCGGAATGACTATCAATATTCTGGTCATAGGTTTCACGCTCTCCTCTAATGATCTCCTCATCTACTGTACTGTACACAGTGTATATACGTATAATTCTGTAATAAAACATATCTATCCCCAGGCCATCAGGCTGCTAAACGAACAATAAACACTATGCAACAACCATCAAATGCACACAGCACACACACCCACACGCACACACTCACTCAAACAAACAACACACTGCAGCACCCACTCTCCACACTTTAGATCACACAAACACACTTTATATTTATTGATATAGGATTTGCACTACAACTCGTACACCTTACTGTAAATTGTACCTAAATTGCACCTCATCCCATTTCTGCCTTGCACTATATAGTATTGTATATTAGTACACTGCATAGTATTGTATATTATATGGTAACTCAGTTACGTCTATTCTGCATCGAACATTGTACATATGTCTATACTGAACACTGTGACCTCATTTTTTTTTTTACTTCTAATTTACATGCTATACTATGTTATTTTATTTCATACTTATCTTGTCTTGCACAGTCTCTGGAGCGTAACAGTAAGAAGCATTTTGTATAAAAGTATTCTGTACTTCTGTATGACAACTATTAAAGAAACTTGAACTATCTAAAAGCAGTGTTGTAGTACTCGAGTCCAGGACTGGACTGATTTTCAGGACTCGTGACTCGACTTGAACTTGAGCATTAACTGCATTCTGACTCGGAAGGTGCAGACGAGGACTCGGACATAATAATACGGATAGATACGTTTTTTTTTTTTTTTTTAATATGCCCCAATCATTTGGAATAGGTTATTGATAGTTACAATTACAAACTATTGAAGAGAAGACCGGGACAACCTCAAACTTCAACAGACATCTGTGGATGCTTGGCCTCTAGGTACTTTTAACGATGGTCTTCTATGGAGGATGATAACTTATTTGATATAAGAAAGGAATACTTCATTGATATCTTATATTATAATAACCTGGCGACGATTTCTAAAGTTCAATATAATATTTTTTATTACAGACATGGGTCCATACAAGTATGCAAAAAGCAATAGGCAAAAGATAAGTAAGAAGCCAGTGTTGTAGTACTCAAGTCCTGGACTGATTTTTCAGGACTTGTGACTCAGACTTGGACTTGGACTGAAGCATTGACTGCATGCATTCGGACTCTGACTTGTTAATTGATAAATACAGTTATTAATTAATACATTTTTTGTAATAGGCCCTAATCATTTGGCATAAGATATTGATGGATAGTGCATTTGTTTGGCTATTGTGTCACAAAGTAAATAAACTCCCTTTGAAATGGTGACCGCTGTGTCATTAGTGTTTAATGTAGACCTTTTTTTATTTGTATGTCAGCTCTTTGACTGCCAGAGTGGAGTGGGTAACAAATTACATAGGGTGGTGTCTTATACCCTTACAAACAAAGACATAGCTGATGTACAGGATTACAATTGGGAACACGTGTTAACTTGGTGTTTATCTTCCCATGACATTTAAGATAACAAGATAAGATAACAAGATTCCTTGCAATAACAACCTTTGGGGTATACACTAACGTAAACAACTGCTTATGTCCATGTCTCCTATGTCTCAAGGGTTAATTAGATGGGAACTAACCAACCTTTGACCTCTTGCAAGCGAAGATGTTCACTATTGAATATTACATACAGGGTATATTCAGAAATACAGTAGATGCATGAAAGAGACATACAGATAATATAGAAATTATTATGGATATGATATAGATGTGATATTGTCAGATGTGTAGAATTCAAATACTCACAGCACTCTATATTTCACAGTGAGATAATGGCTTCAGGTAATACACCGGACAAGTACAGTATGTAGGTAGAACCACAATTGATCTCAAACCCTGTCCTCTTTTCATGATCCTCCAATCACACCTGTTGCTTCTAAGTACATTTCCTCCCATTGTGGTGCTGTTTCACTTGAGCTTTTTGGTGGCTTCGGTAGATAGCGTTGAGCACTACATCTGCACTCTATCCATTCAATCGACAAAAAGCACGTTCACTAGGATGACGGATGAATGAATATTGAATATACGACAGTAAAGGCGAGTAAGTTTCAAGTTTCTTTAATAGTTGTCATACAGAAGTACAGAATACTTTCATACAAAATGCTTCTTACTGTTGGAATCTTAATTTCTTAAGCTTAATTTCATTAGCCCTTCCCTGGCTTCCGGTGGCAGCCCCTGTACTATAATTGGTCAGGAAGTTTCCAGTTCAACCCCGTGGACGCAGGTGGGAGACGAGAAGATTCCATCTGTAAGGCTTCTATTATATAGGCTATCAAACCATCAATCACAACTGAACTCACACATAGCTTTATGAAAACCACCCGAGACACCGACAACCTCATTGAGTGAGGAATCTGCAGCTGCACTGTTAAAAAAAAAAAAAAAAAATCCCATAGCATACAAGTTCACTTAACAGTGCCCTCTCTAACAGTCTCCAGACGCGGGAATTAATTGTATCATATCGCAGTATGTCTGGCAGAAGGCATTTAATTCATGTCAGAATAATGAAAACAAGTCTCCTGAAATGAAAACAGAGCCGAGCGACGTGACATAGAAAAGGATGTGGTAATCTACTTACTGACACTGAAGTGAGACGGCAGACAGCCTGCGGGGGGTTTCAGGGAGGGACACTTTTCAAAACAGGCTTAATTTCATTAGCCCTTTCCTCGGCTTCCGGTGGCAGCCCCTGTACTATAATTGGTCAGGAAGTTTCCAGTTTCAACCCCGTGGACGCAGGTGGGTGGGAGAGGAGAAGATTCCATCTGTCAGAAGAACCACTTCAGCCGCTTGTTAAGATTCTATACGGAGGGCGAATCCTAAACCTCTTGCCCTTATACGGCCATTAGGCTTCTCTCTGTAGACTGGATTGCTTGGTAGGCTACAGTATATCTGCCGGGGCTTTTCAGAGTCAGAGTCAGAGATGTATGGACGAAATTCTCCCTGCTCACCCACAAATGCCTCTACGGAAACGCCCCCCTATACCTCAAATAACTCAGTCATCACCCTTCACTCCTCCTCTCGACATCTCCGCTCTGGCCAGGCAAACCTCCTCCAGCGCCCAAGGACAAATCTATGCACTATGGGAGATCGGGCTTTTTGCTCCTCCGCTCCCAGTCTGTGGAATGCTCTCCCTGACTACCTGAGAGCACCACAGACTGTGGATGTTTTTAAGAAAGGCCTCAAAACCCACCTTTTTAGTAGAGCCTTCTGTTGACCTTTTATCAATTTTTTTGCTCCACACATTTTATGTTCTTTTACCAATTTATTTTATCAGTTTTATTATTCTATGTTTCTCTGCTATTTTATGTTTTAGTCTTGCCTATTTTTATATTCTTTCTTTCCTTTATTCTCGCTAGCTTTTAAGTCCCTTTAACTGTAGCGCTCTGAGAGTTGCCCCGCAACTGTAAAGCGCATTACAAATGAAATCTATTATTATTATTATTATTATCCACATTGGAATACAGGTACAGAGCAATACTGTGTGTCTACAACTAAACCAATACAGGAGCAGAGCAGAAACAGTACCAAAAAAAAAACATGGACAGTAAGAAAAAACACAGACAGTATAAAAGGACAAATGCTATAAGGTTAAGATCAACATCCCCTAAAGTGCATATCATAGGTAAAGTGCATAATGCATAGAGGCACAATTTACAGTAAAAGTGCATATAATCAAAGTGCGTAATGCACAGACACACAGAAACAGCACTTCCACAACCTGACCTAGTAACACACCAAATTAAAATATGATAATATACAAATCTAGCCCTTGGAGTTATTCAGGCTGCACACAGAAGTTATGTAGAATCACCCTGTTATTAGTGAACTCTTTCAGTTTCCTAAGAAAGAAAAGACGTTGCTGGGACCTTTTAACAATGGTGCTGGTATTGGAGTGCCAGCTCATCAGGTCATTTGAAATAGTGACCCCAAGAAATGTAAAACTGCTCACCATCTCCACCTTTGAGCCATTTATGGTAATGGAGAGATGGGATACCTTGCTACGTCTAAAATCGATGACTACTGTAGCTCCTTTTGGAAGTTTTGGAAGCATTCAGGGTGAGGTTATTGGTCTCACTCCACCTAACTAGGTTCTGCACCTCTGATCTGTAAAGTGACTCGTCATTTGAGTTTATACGCCCAATGACAGTAGTATCATCAGCATACTTTACTATCAGATTGTTATCATAGGAAGCACTGCAGTACAGTCATAAGTGCAGAGAGAGAACAGTAAATGGCTAAGAATACAGCCTTGTGGTGAACCAGTACTTAAAACAATTTAATCAGACATATTGTTTCCAATCCTGACTCTTTGAGGTCTCAAAATTAAAAAGCAAAAAATCCATTCACAGACAGCGTCACATAGACCCAGACACTGAAGTTTGTGGATCAGATTAGATAGAATAAGCATATTAAAAGCAGAGCTATAATCGATAAAAAGCATTCTAACATAGGAGTTTCTCTTATCTAGGTGTTCATACACAGAATTAAGACCTAAGGAAATAGCATCATCTACTGATCTATTTTTCCTGTAGGCGAACTGCCAGGGATCAAGACAGGTAGACATGACCTTTTATATAATTCAGCACTAGCCGCTCTAAACATTTCATGAAAAACTGAGGTTAGAGCAATTAGGTCTGTAATAATTTAGACAAGTCACAGGTGATTTCTTAGGAACCGGAATGATAGTACATTCCTTGAAGCTCCGTGGAACAAGGCGGCGCTCCAGTGACATATTGAAAAGGTCTGTGAGCACAGGGGCAAGCTGCTCAGAGCAGAGTCTGACGGCCCTGGGAGGAATGCCTTCCAGGCCAGTGGCTTTCCTAGCCTTAGTACCTGACAGGACCTTGCGCACCTCATGTTCTGTGACAGTCAGCCCAGACAAGTCACGGGAGTTGGAAGGAATAAAAACAGGACGCTCTGTGTTACTTTCATCAAATCTGGAGTAAAAGTTATTCAGTCTACCGGGGAGCGTGTAATCACCTCCAGCGGAGGCGAGGCCCCTGGGCTTGTAGGAAGTGATAGTGTTCAGCAGGGGCGGGGCTAGGGGGTGGCTACTTGGGCTCAAGCCCTGAATGTTTTCTGAAAAGCCCCGAATCTACTTAAAAATAAATAAAAAAATAACTTAGATTTAACAGAAGCTCATTTCCATCTGTATAGTCTATCCAGCTGCTAACTGTATTTGAGTGAGTTAAGTATTGGTGTTATGGTAGACTCAAACCTATAAGCTTTAAATCACAATCAACAAGTTGACAAAAAGATAATTCTTCCACCTTAGAAACATAGCTAAAGTACGGCCATTTATAAATCAAAAGGACGCTGAAAACCAGATCCATGCCTTTATCTCAAGCCGACTCAACTACTGTAATGCACTCCTTAACCGGCCTCCCGAAAAAATACGATGATAACTATTTTATTGCAATGCACTATTGCATTATTTTATTCTATTTTACTAACTATTTTATTGCACTGCACTATTTTACTTTGTATCAGTGATAATCAAACCGTAAACAAAGAGGCCTATTAACACTTTCAGCGCCAGATGGCGCTGTTTACTGTTACTGTTGAAAGGCCAGCGCCTTTTAACATGGGGATACGTGGCTGTGTTTGCAGGCCTAAAGCTATATTATATATTATAGCTATGGATCTAATAATATAGTCGATTGTCATTGAGTTTCTTCCGGTCAAGATGCAAAAAACTGATAATTTTTCCATAAATTAATTTCCGTTTTATACCGTTGTGAATATGAGTGTAGTTTCAAGGCGGTCTGGTGTCATTTCCAAAATGCTCCGTAATGGCCGGCAACGTGTATTCTAGTAAACACGTTATCGTTTCTTCCCTGGACTAGCTACTGTTCTCAAATCAAATTTAGATTATCTGTATTATGTTTCATCATGGATGCATGAAGGGGGGGGGGGGGGATGAAAACCCGACTATACTCTGGTTTTCGGGGGTCCTGGCGCTCAACGTTCGGCGAGTTACCCCTAGATCTTAGATCCTAATATGAAAAACGATGTGATTTAATGTTCTATGTCTTACCTTGACTTTGTCTATTTTGCTGCTATCTATTCTATGCTTTATGTCTGCACTTTATGCATTGCTCTTGATCTGCCAATGTTGTGCTCATTTTATGCCTGTCTTTTTTTACTGCTGTGAAGCACTTTGAGCTGCAATTCTTGTATGAAAGGTGCTATACAAACAAAGTGTATTATTATTATTATTATTATTATTATTATTATTATTATTATTATTATTATTATTATTATTATTATTATTATTATTATTATTATTATTATTATTATTATTATTATTATTATTATTATTATTATTATTATTATTATTATTATTATTATTATTATTATTATTATTATTATTATTATTATTATTATTATTATTATTATTATTATTATTATTATTATTGTTTGCTTCATTAATTAAAGGGTGTGAATTTAAGTGTTCAATAGTGCCTTTTGTCCGCTTTAAGGTGGTGGTATAAGTTAAAGGCTGTGGTGTCGAAGTAAAAAAATGCCCTGCCCGCTAATGTGGGCACCTATCTGGGCTAAGCCCCAGATCTCCTACAATCCTAAATCCGCCCCTGGTGTTCAGTCCCTGCCACATCCGACGGGGGTCACTGCCAGTAAAATGTCCTTCAATCATTCTCCATAGGAGCGCTTGGCGGCTCTTATTGACCACTCCAGCGAGTATCTAGCCGGTTTATAACTGGTTGCATCCCCAGATTTAAAAGCAGTAGCTCGTTCAATAAGTTTGAGTCTAACATCAGAGTTAAGCCATGGTTTTTGGTTAAAGTATTGCTGTTCCACCCCACGGGGTCGGTACCGACCCAAAAAATAACATGTGGTCATAAATCAATATTTTTCAGAGTGTTGCATATTCTTTGCGATTTTTTAATCAAATGTTTTCAAGTATTAACATCACTAACATGTCACAAAAGCATGTAGAATGTATATTATCGTCAATACGTTAGTTTAGCAATAGGTTAAAAGTGCCATTAGATAGTTTTAAGTTTTCGATTTTATGAAGTCTATTCCAAGACGGAAACGGACATGGACATTTTGAACCATGGGAATTGTAGTCTTTTTGCGGCCATTTTGTAGAGGACATGCATAGCTGTCGACCAGCGAATTTTTCCGAACTACACTTCATGTCAGATACTGTGGGGGTTCAAAGTTCAGCGTTCTGAATGAATCATATCAATAACTGTTATGATAATAAGCCACAAAAGGTAACGTTTTTTGACAAATATTGAAACGCAGTTAGTTTCTCCTCCATATTGTTAGCATGTAGGAACAATTAGATCTGAAATTAGTTTCAAAACGGTTGCACTGTGGGGAAAATTAAAAAGTACACTAGATTACAGTAGATTTCATTATCTGTTCTTATGCACGCCTGGTGATACTAAATCCAAATTGAACTCGGGCATTTGAAAGATAATATATGTATATATATAAATGTGCGAATTGGCTATAATAAGGTAATGTATAAGCAGCATCATATTCTATATTCTATAATAATATTTCAAATTGCATTGGTCCGGATGGGAGAATTCAGTACTGTATCTACAGAACCTTTGGTTTAATCATCTTCCTTTTATTAATTTCCTTAGATTTTTTGTTTACACATGATCTCAAGAGGGTATACTGAACGAGATCAGTGGCAGTTTTTTAAGTTTGGTCATTATTATCATGGTGTTATTCACTGTCAAAGATACAAAGAAAAATCATAATTCATATTCTCCTTTGTTTCATCACAATTTAAGCAAGCCTAGTAATAGACACAATATTCCTGACACTGTGAATACATTCCCTGAGGTCTAGATGTACCTAGATACCAAGAATATGCAAATAGCCCTTGTAGAAGTGGAGCAATATTCCATTTACCTAGGTATATATTTTAGGCGGATTTTCACATCGTGTGGAACAGGTTAACCACCTTGCGGGGAATGCACAAGTACCCAAAATAAGTCTTTATACATATCGGTATAGGGTTGGTTTGTCACAGGGTCATGGGGATCCGATATACCTTTGTCTATAAAACGTTGATACTTCAATTAGAAAGATATATTTCATGACCAAGACAAATTCCTTGTATATGCAAGCTTACTTGTCAATGAAGACATTTCTGATTCTAATGGTTTCAGATGTGAGTGACTATATGTTTGAAGTCTTGATACTGGAGGTTCTTCGGGAGGAATTGATCTATCTCAAACCTCTTTCCCTGATCCTCCAATCACAACTGTCGCTTTCCCCTGACAAATGTTGTGTTGGTCATTGCCACCCATTTTAAATGAACACGCCAACATTTTGGGAAATTAGCTTATTGTCTTGTCCAGAGAGAAACAAGAATATAGATACCAGTTTCCTCACATGTGCGTTCAGTAGAAAGCTATCTGGCTGCACGTTAGCCTAGCTTAGCACAATGAATGGAAGCGGATAGTGCCGGTTAGCCTTCGGGAGAGGTGTTAGTTGGACAATGCCTAGGCTAACCGGCACTGTCCGCTTCCATTCATTGTGCTAAGCTAGGCTAATGTGCAGCCAGATAGCTTTCTTTTTTTTTTTCTTTTTGGTCTTTTTCCCCCTCCATTTTCCTCCGATTTTCTCCCATCCCAATGTTAGTCGTATGCCAATTCCCAGTCCCTTCCTGGTCGCTGCGCACTTACCCCCCACAGTCAGATCATCTGGGAGAGTGGAGGCTACCACGTGCTTCCTCCGACACACGTCCAGCCAATCACCGCTTCTTTTCACCTGGCAGCGCGGATTCTCATTGAGAGGGCGTAGCGTGTGGGAGGACCACACTATCCCCCTCACGTCCAATCCGCGCTTAGCAGGCGCCCCGACCGAACTGTAGGAGTCGCTGTTTACAACGACCCGGACCCACCCCGCCAGCTTCTCCCACCCTCTGATACAGCCAATTGTATCAGTGCAGACGGCCAGCCAAGCTGGTGACAACCCCGGAGCTGTGAGCTGGATTCGAACAGGCGAACCAAGCTCACAGCTCCGGGGCTGGTGACGAACGCAATCTCCGCTCGACCACCTAACCGCCCCTGGCCAGATAGCTTTCTACTGAACGCACATAAGTGAGGAAACTGGTATCCATATTCTCGTCTCTCTCTGGAGAAGACGGTAAGATAAGTTCCCCAAATGTTGCCGTGTTCCTATCCGTGTGCCACGGGACAGAACCCTCGTATATGCGACGTCTCCTGGATGTAAATTCCGGGGCTGCTCCAAAGACAACGAACGGGGCTCTGACCTTGTGGAGCCAATGAATAACTTTAGATGAGTTCTTCTCACCAAAGACATAATAATAATAATAATAATAATAATAATAATAATAATAATAATAATAATAATAATAATAATAATAATAATAATAATAATAATAATAATAATAATAGATACAATTTGTATAGCACCTTTCAAGAAACCCAAGGTCGCTTCACAATCACAACAAAAAATAGGGCTAGGGAAGTAGGGAAAAAAGGGGGGGATTTAAGATTTTTATTAAGGACAATGCAAATGAATGAACATCATTTACATGTGTATGCATAACATCACAGCATGATAAGGACGTAAATATGCCGGGAATAGCACAGGGCTAATTTCCACCCGTAGTCCTAACATAAAACAAACACAAAACGGACCATACAACGTTCATTCATAAAAACTGACATCACTGACATGACCACACTAACATGACATTCAGTCAGTACAACATCACTAACATCCCTAATGAGTGCATATTTGGCTGTCTAACAGCCATTTCCTGAGTTGGCCCTTAAAGGTGGACAGGTGGATGAGGGCAGGTAAGGGATAATGAAGCGAATCTAATCTAAAATAACTAATGGGGAAAAGCCTTGGTGAAGAGGTGTGTTTTGAGAGCTGTTTTGAAGGTGTCCAGGGTTGGGGCGTTGCGGATTTCAGGGGGGAGAGAGTTCCAGAGGGTAGGGGACGCCGCGCTGAAGGCTCTGTCACCGAAAGTCCGCAACCTGGTGCAAGGGATGGAGAGGAGACCCAGATCAGAGGATCGTAGGTTCCGGGATGGAGTGTGCTGGTGGAGGAGATCAGACAGGTATCGGGGGGGCGAGGGCATGGAGGGACTTGTAGGTGAGGAGCAGGAGTTTTAAAGAGATGCAGAACTTGACTGGGAGCCAGTGGAGGTGGATGAGGGTGATGTGCTGCCGGGGCTTGGTGTGAGTGAGAACCCATGGCAGCTGAGTTCTGAACATACTGGATGGAGCCTGTCCAAGACATGTCTCACACTCAAATGAGGTTTTAATATAATATTGCTAACAGGTCTGAACCATAATTTAAACCTCCGGTGTGGAAGAGCTCAACAAACATGCCCATTAATTGCCAGCGGAGCAGCCCCAGACTTTAAATGTATGGGTTCATCACATTATTTAAAGTGCAAGTCTCGAAGACCTTTGTTTTAAATAAATGTTTGTTAAGCCGAATGAGGGAACACAATGGTGAATGAGCCCACTGATGAAAACCCTTACCTGTGCGGCATTACCGAGTATTAGTGTTAGTGGTAGTGGACTTTGTCACATGGTGCAATAAAAACCACCTGCAGCTAAATGTGGCGAAGACCAAGGAACTGGTTGTGGAGCTGGGGAGGAGGAGGAGTGCACCTGTGACCCCCGTCTCCATCAGGGGAGTTGATGTGGACATGGTTGAGGTGTACAAATACCTCGGTGTGCACATCGACAACAAACTGAACGGGTCAAAACATGCAGAAGCACTATACAAGAAGGGCCAGAGCCGACTCTACTTCCTCAGAAGGCTGAGATCCTTCAATGTCTGTACAAGGATGTTGAGGATGTTTGTTCTATGAGTCTGTGGTGGCGGGCGCCTTCTTGTACGCTGTGACCTGCTGGGGCAGCGGACTGAGAGCAGTGGACACATCCAGGCTGGATAAGCTGGTCAGGAAGGCCAGCAGCGTGGTTGGGGTGGAGCTGGACTCCCTAGCGAGGGTGGCGGAGAGGAGGAGCCTCGCTAAGCTCCAGGCCATCAGGGAAAACCCCACCCACCCACTATACACAGACTTGGCTGACAGGAGGAGCATGTTCAGTGCTAGGCTCACACTACCCAAATGCAGCACTGAACGGCACAGGAAGTCCTTCATTCCAACAGCCATCAGACTATATAATGCATCACTGTGCCTCACTGCATCACTGAGCACAGAGCGGCAGCTCAATAGTCGCAGGAGGCCGCAACTAGCGGCCTCCAGGCTCCACAACAGGGGGCAGCGACGGCTGCCAGACATTGATCTAGGTCTTATTGGAACCCAAGGAGGACAATACACTACCTGAAGCATACTGCACCTTGTGACACTGTGAATACTGGAATATATATTTCATTTAGTTAGATTTAAATTATAATTATATTGACCAAATTGTTTACACTGCTTCCCCCATGCTCAGTATATTCTTACTGTATTTATTTCTGTATATTTTATTTCATTTAATTCTATTCTATTTTACTCTACTCTTATCCTAGGCAACTTGATTTGATTTGTGTTATTATTCTAATTTGTGACCTGTCCTGTCTAAATGTTTAAATGTTGAGCGATTTGCAGTGTCAAATTTCCCACGGGATAATACAAGTATTTCTATTCTATTCTATTCTATTATGAACTGGGTGTCTTTGGCGACATCCCCGGGGAAAAGATCTCGCTTAAAATATGTAAAGAAAGTACTAATCGAGGGGGGAGGGGAGGTACAGGTATAGTAGAAGACATGATACAGGTCATAACATTATAGTACCGTGGAGAAGTAAAAATAAAAACTGAATAAAAATAGGCAGTGTAAACAATATAACAATATAATTAACTCTGGGCATGCACATAATGGGCAAGTAGGCAGTGTAAAAAGGTCAAGGTGCAGGATGAGGGTATGTATGTGTGACAGATTGTATCGGACTCCTCTGCGTTGTGTATTAAATGCTGATGCCCCGAGGGAGAGTCGAACCCGGGTCTCCCGCTCCGCGGGCGACAACATAGAGCGCTGCACTAAGAGGTGAATTCACTTCTGGGTACCGTACCTATGCGTCTATTAACCCTGTTATGGGGAAGTGAGTTTAACTCGCAGCCCGCTTACTGCCTCAGTCACTTCTCAACACACCTGTTTCTGTGACTGTGGATATACTCACGGACCTCCGTTACATATGCCCTCTCAGTTATATTTGCCCTACAATAAATATAGTTACAATATATATATATATATATATATATATATATATATATATATATATATATATATATATATATATATATATATATATATATATATATATAATCTAATATATAATATCTAATCTAATATATCTAATCTAAAAATGTTAAATGCTAAATATATGCTCTGATGAAGTAAGTATACAGTATACATTTACATTTAGTCATTTAGCTGACGCTTTTATCCAAAGCGAAGTGTACGACAAGTCATCAGGAAGGGCACAACTCTATCAGCTGAGTAACAATGTTGATGAAAGTGTTGAGTGCTACAGTAAGGTGCAGTATGCATAAGGTATACATAAGGGTACATAATGTACTTTCTGTTATAGTCATAAGTAACATATTTACGTATTGTATTGAAAATTTACAATGTGTACATGTTACAAATAAGTAAATGTATTGCGGTATTGTGTATCAGGGTAGGTGGGTGGTTTTAGTGTGTAGTGGTGAGGACACTCGCCCGCGACCGCAATGATTGGTTGGACTCCAGTTCTGCAGCATTTGTTTTGGACTTTTGCAGATACAAAACATTTATACATTACTTATGAAACACATAATATATTACTTATGGCTATAACATAATGTGCATTATGTAATTTTTTTCCTGTGTTCAATTAGTTATTTATTTATGTTTTCTGATGAGCTCCAGAGTTTACAGTTCACCCTGTCCCTAGTGGATATACATCAGCTTTCGTAGCTACAACGATGGAGTCAAGAGACTCATTCTCGCCTGAAGCAGAGAGAGACTCGTATCCTACTCCATGGCGTGACCCTTACTAACTATAGGGGCCTGCTTATTGCCAAGGCAAGACATCGAGCGGCATAAGAGATGCTGGAGACGAGGAGACGAACGGGACTATCTACACACTTGGTGCCTCCTGCACTCCCGCAGGCCTACCAGGCAGCCCAGAGACCGACCTAAGAAGGAGATGTCCGCTGTGCTTCCTCCGTAGACAATGTTTCCGGACGGCCCCCTTCCACCACAGAGGCGTAAGCAAGAAAGGATCATCGGTCCCGGAGATATACACTTTTACTGACATTTCAAGTGTTTATTTGAGTGATTAGCACCACTATGTCCTTGCTTAAGGGTGTACCGTATCTCTCTATTTTCTCCTAATGCAATCTTATTGTTTAAGGGACTCGTTAGTCTACAATGCCCTCTAGAAGGGAGACAGGTTACTATATTCATTTGATTAATGGCTCTGTACCAAAGGGAATAAATGAAAAAAATTTGTTATCCTGTTTCCTACAAGTGACTTTTTATTACTTTTATTTTCATGAGTATATTATTATTATTTTATGAATGGAGAAAAGTTTTCCTTCTGTTGTAGTGGTTCTTTGCTTATAGAATTTTGTGTTTGCTTTTGGCTTATTTAAGTTTCTGGTATATATTTGTTTTCAACATGCTACATTAACAAGTCCTTACTCTGGAGGTCAAAGTTGACTAGCATTCCCAAGCTCACCTCTATGATGTCACTTCCTGCCCACATGGTATATAGCTCCCATTTTTACAAGCTATCACTGCTAGCCTATTACACTGAAGATGGAACACCTGTTCCGAAACATGTCTGTACTATAGGCTGCCATTAAAAAAAAGAATTTAATCTGAGAGTGCTGGTCCGGCCTTCGGCTTTATTCTTCATAAATGTTTGGGATTTCAGCACCCAGTGTCAGATACTGAGAGCGCGGTCTAACTTGACTCTGATGAGACAGTGAAATGGAAATCTTCAAGATTTGCTCACAATAAACATTTAGGTGGTAAGAAAAACCGAGAATAAGAATAGAAATAAGAATGCCAAATCGTTAAAATAAAATAAGGATTTCAACTAGCCCAAGGATGGCCATGCGAAATGTCACATTTAAATATCTTTTAATAAGTCTCTGATCAGACATCTTCACAAGTCTATTTCAAAGCCGACGCATTTGACATTCATGGTTCCCATCCCATATCTCCACTAATGGCCAAAACTGAAGTCAATTTATGGACTCCCAAAAATGATAGAATAGCTCTGTGATGCATAGTGTTGCACCTTAGATATTCATGGAACCCCAAACACCAGAAGCATATAGTCAGACTCAGAACACACACAAGAATCATATAGTTGTGTGTATAACTTAAGTATGGAATCCCAGATTACTACATTGTTTAACTTCAGTACAGACCCCAGTGCTCTATCTACTAGAACAGCTTCAAGTTTCAAGTTTGTTTATTATTTGTCACATATAAAATACATGTACTTTACTGTGAAATGATTGGTTCTGTATGAGCCCCTGAGAGCTTCATACAGTAAAAAAGTAAGTTAAAAAAAAGTAAGTAAAATAGGAATATACAATATACAATACAATATACAATCTAAAGTACAACCTAAGTACAATCTAAGTACAATGTGTAAAAAATTGTAAACAGTGAGGTACACATGCAGACAATGAGGTACAAAACTTTAAGGTAAGGTGCAAATGCAAATGAGGTATGATGTTTTTTTTTATTTGATTTGATGTTTTTTATTTTCGTGTCTTACATACAGGTGTATGCCCAGCCCATAGGGCTTACAAGACACATAACAATAAGTATATAATAATATACTTGACCAATTACTTGACAAATTACATATAGACCAAGATGGCCACAAGAACAAGAAAATACAAGAAAATACAATAAAACGTAATATAACACAAGCTGTACGCAATGTATATCATTACTCTGCCTACTTCAGCGACTTCGGGTCATTGAGAAGCGCTATATAAATAAAATTAATTATTATTATATAAACAAAGAAACAAGAGGAATTCAAATACAATTATATAGGATATAGTGTGTTTTGTCTCAAGTGCCATGCTTTCTCCAAAAATCCTGCAAAACTGAAGATGTCCTCCGCAAAAAAACAACTCAACATACACCTCTCAGACTGCCAAAGCAAATCCGGATTTACAATTTGAATTTTCTCAAATAAAGCCCTCCTCAAAGCGGTGTACAAAGGGCAATAAAAAACAAAATGATATTCATCCTCCACCACTCCCAGATCACATAGAACACACAACCGCTCCTCCTCAGGTTTCCCTTGGAATCTACCCACTTCCACAGCCAATGGCAGGGTGCCATACCTCAACTGGGCACACAGAGACCTCCGTCTTCTCTTTAAGTTTAACATTACATAAGGTTCAGTAAAATACTGATGTAGTGCAAATATCTTTAATAAATAGATAAATATAATGTAGTGTTAAAGTGTCTAAAGTGAGTGTTAAGGTGAGTGTTTGTTTAAAGTGAGTGTGTGCATGTGGATGTGTGTGCAATGAGTGTAGATCAGACCTGGGCATTGTACGGCCGCGGGCTGATTCTGACCGGCCCGCGAAAGATTACATGATAATTAAAAAAAAAAATTATTATTATTTTATTTTTTAACTTTTTTCTTTTCATGTCAACGTTCACACGCACAATATACGCTCATGAGACATGCTCAGAAGATGTTGGTTCTCTTTGGATCCACCTACATATGTGAACAGACATTCTCAGTCATGACGTTTACCAAGACCAGGTACAGATCCTCTCTCACTGATGAACATCTGGCAGCTGTGCTTCGCATCTCCACCTCAGACATGCAACCTGACTTTGATGGACTTGTTAAAGCTCAAAAGAGACTGGATTTCTCACACTGAATGAAAAAAAAAAGAACTGAAGAACACTAAAATGTGGAAATATAACAAGTGAAATGGGACACTTGATATTTTTTTTTCTTTTTTTTGCACAGTTCTGAAAACATTAAATGTTTAATATAGGCATGTAAAGTAAAAAAGGCTACAAAACTGGGACACTTTTCTTTACACAGTTCAGTGACATGTCTTGTTTATTTTTGCTATAAGATGATGTGATGTCTTTAGAAAGCTAAGAAAATCCTTGTTTCAATAGTATATGAAACTCAAAATGCCCTTTGTTATTAATGTTTCACATTTTGTTTATCATTTTGGAAATAAATTCTATTTGAATAAATGATATTTTTGAAAGCTAACCTCACATTTTAATTGCCAAATAATAACATACACTCTTACCAGGGGTCAAAACAATGCCATTTACTGCTTTTTATATATAGAAATAAAATGTATATTATGCATAATTGAGTTTGGAATTTTGGCCCGGCCCCCCAACATATTTTCAGTTGCTCATTCGGCCCCCCGGGAAAAATAATTGCCCACCCCTGGTGTAGATGATGGGTATAGTGTCATTGAGCATCCTGATCTTTACAGGATCATGTGCTCGTCCAGCATCAAGCCAAGATATTTATAATGATCATATGACTGTTCCAGAATCTATCTGTCTATCTATCTTTTAAATCCTTATACACATCTGTAGATACTATATCTATATCTGTACATATCCTACCCTTACTAGTTGCTGCTGCTGGCCAGTATGACTACTACCATACCGTCTTTATACCTGTATCACTGTACATATTATATTACAACTCTGTACATCTGGTTAGCACTACACTCAGTAGTACTCATTTGTATATTTTATTCCCAGTTTAATCATCTGTACATTCTATATTACTATTGCACTTTACTGTCACATTTGCACTCTGGTTGGATGCCAAACTTCTTTTCGTTGTACTGTACTTGTGCTGTATAATAATCATATAATACATTTTAATGTAATCTAAATTTGAATCTAATAATATGTCCACATTTCTGGTGTTGGATAATATTACTGAAGAGTATTTTATTCAACACATGTTATTACAACTAACATACAGATCATTGGTGACCACCTTTATCTCTAGTATCTGTAGAATATTTCCTGGGTGACTAGAAATGATAGTAATACAATACAAACATCACATGCTTTCTCTATGGCCTTTTCACCTGACATTATAAAGTTAGGCCTATGACGGTCAATCAGAAACTGTTACCGGTGATACACAATTAGCCTACCTGGCCCCCTAGTGGACCAAAGTCATGTCATAAAAATGAGACATTGGAACTTTCTGGCATGCTTCTGAGGAAGGCAGTAGAGGTACAGCCACACCTGTCAAGGTAAACACCTGTCCTCGACCCCACCCTCTCATTTGACCCCCATGTCCGCTCCATTGTTAAAACATCATACTTTCACCTCCGCAACATTGCCAAAATTCGTCACTGCCTCTCATTTACATTTACATTTTGTCATTTAGCTGACGCTTTTATCCAAAGCGACTTACAAGTTTTGTACAACAAGACAGCAGGAAGGGTACAACTCTATCAGCTGAGTAACAATGTTCATCAAAGTGTTGAGTGCTATAGTGTTGGTTAGTATATTAGGACAAGTGCATGACAGTAAGGTTAGTTAGGGTTAGACTTTTATTTTAAAAAAAAAATCATTTCAGATAATGATTGAAGAAGTGCGTCTTTAGTCGACGGCGAAATATTGGACGGGTTTCGGCTGTCCTAACTGTGGTGGGAAGTTCGTTCCACGATTGTGGGGCAAGGACCGAGAATAGGCGACTTCTCTTTGATGACCCTCCCGGAGCTCGGATAGGAGTAGGTCTGAGGCGGCCTCTCCCCGCCTGCTGCTGAATCCCTCATACATGCCTTCATCTCCTCCCGCCTTGAATATTGCAACTATCTATATTTATTTTGTGGTGTACTCTCTTTAGTCTATATACTCAACAGACCTATACTTTGACTACTTATACGTAGCCTTGTGCAATATGTATATTATTAACATTCAACAGACCTATATTTTGTTTATTTATACATAGCTTTGTGCAATAGGTATATTGTTTATCCAACAGACCTATATTTTGACTAACTATATCATGTAGCTTTGTGCAATATGTATATTGTCTACATTCAACAGACCTATATTTTGACTACTTATATGTAGATATGTGCAATACGTCTAGCATATATGTGTACAATTTGACCTTGTGCTCATCTCATATTGCAATGAAAAACTTCAATAAAAAAAGTTTTGAAAAAAAAAATATTGCAACTCCCTCCTCACTGGCATCACCTCCCGCTCCCTCCATAAACTGCAGATGGTCCAGAACTCAGTAACACCCGGTCTTGTGAACACATCACTCCTGTCCTCCACTCTCTCCACTGGCTCCCGATCAAAGAATGCATCAACTTCAAAACACTACTCCTCACCTTCAAAGCCCTCAATAGCCTGCCCCCCCCCCCCCTACCTGACTGATCTCCTTCTTCCCTACCGCCCCACCCGTTCCCTCCGGTCCTCCTGCCTACTGTCAGCGACTTCGGGTCCTTGAGAAGCGCTATATAAATCAAATGTATTATTATTATTATTATTATTATTATTATTATTATTATTATTATTATTATTATTATTATTATTATTATTATTATTATTATTATTATTATTATTATTATTATTATTATTATTATTATTATTATAATATTATTATTATTATTATTATTATTATTATTATTATTATTATTATTATTATTATTATTATTATTATTATTATTATTATTATTATTATTATTATTATTATTATTATTATTATTATTATTATTATTATTATTATTATTATTATTATTATTATTATTATTATTAAACAAGTTTGACTAGCCTATAGACTATATACAAACACCCTACAGTATCTATAGTACTAGTTATATACAAACACCCTACAGTATCTATAGTACTAGTTATATACAAACACCCTACAGTATCTATAGTACTAGTTATATACAAACACCCTACAGTATCTATAGTACTAGTTATATACAAACACCCTACAGTATATATAGTACTAGTTATATACAAACACCCTACAGTATCTATAGTACTAGTTATATACAAACACCCTACAGTATCTATAGTACTAGTTATATACAAACACCCTACAGTATCTATAGTACTAGTTATATACAAACACCCTACAGTATCTATAGTACTAGTTATATACAAACACCCTACAGTATCTATAGTACTAGTTATATACAAACAACCTACAGTATCTACAGTACTAGTTATATACAAACACCCTACAGTATCTATAGTACTAGTTATATACAAACACCCTACAGTATCTATAGTACTAGTTATATACAACAACCTACAGTATCTATAGTACTAGTTATATACAAACACCCTACAGTATATATAGTACTAGTTATATACAAACAACCTACAGTATCTATAGTACTAGTTATATACAAACACCCTACAGTATCTATAGTACTAGTTATATACAAACACCCTACAGTATCTATAGTACTAGTTATATACAAACACCCTACAGTATATATAGTACTAGTTATATACAAACAACCTACAGTATCTATAGTACTAGTTATATACAAACACCCTACAGTATCTATAGTACTAGTTATATACAAACACCCTACAGTATCTATAGTACTAGTTATATACAAACAACCTACAGTATCTATAGTACTAGTTATATACAAACACCCTACAGTATCTATAGTACTAGTTATATACAAACAACCTACAGTATCTATAGTACTAGTTATATACAAACACCCTACAGTATCTATAGTACTAGTTATATACAAACAACCTACAGTATCTATAGTACTAGTTATATACAAACACCCTACAGTATCTATAGTACTAGTTATATACAAACAACCTACAGTATCTATAGTACTAGTTATATACAAACACCCTACAGTATCTATAGTACTAGTTATATACAAACACCCTACAGTATCTATAGTACTAGTTATATACAAACACCCTACAGTATCTATAGTAGTACTAGTTATATACAAACAACCTACAGTATTTATAGTACTAGTTATATACAACAACCTACAATATCTATAGTACTAGTTATATACAATAACCTACAGTATCTATAGTACTAGTTATATACAACAACCTACAATATCTATAGTACTAGTTATATACAAACACCCTACAGTATCTATAGTACTAGTTATATACAATAACCTACAGTATCTATAGTACTAGTTATATACAAACACCCTACAGTATCTATAGTACTAGTTATATACAACACCCTACAGTATCTATAGTACTAGTTATATACAAACAACCTACAATATCTATAGTACTAGTTATATACAAACACCCTACAGTATCTATAGTACTAGTTATATACAAACACCCTACAGTATCTATAGTACTAGTTATATACAATAACCTACAGTATCTATAGTACTAGTTATATACAATAACCTACAGTATCTATAGTACTAGTTATATACAAACACCCTACAGTATCTATAGTACTAGTTATATACAAACACCCTACAGTATATATAGTAGTACTAGTTATATACAAACACCCTGCAGTATCTATAGTACTAGTTATATACAAACACCCTACAGTATCTATAGTACTAGTTATATACAACAACCTACAGTATCTATAGTAGTACTAGTTATATACAAACACCCTGCAGTATCTATAGTACTAGTTATATACAAACACCCTACAGTATCTATAGTAGTACTAGTTATATACAAACACCCTGCAGTATCTATAGTACTAGTTATATACAAACACCCTACAGTATCTATAGTACTAGTTATATACAAACAACCTACAGTATCTATAGTACTAGTTATATACAAACACCCTACAGTATCTATAGTACTAGTTATATACAAACAACCTACAGTATTTATAGTACTAGTTATATACAAACACCCTACAGTATCTATAGTACTAGTTATATACAAACACCCTACAGTATCTATAGTACTAGTTATATACAAACACCCTACAGTATATATAGTACTAGTTATATACAAACACCCTACAGTATCTATAGTACTAGTTATATACAAACACCCTACAGTATCTATAGTACTAGTTATATACAAACACCCTACAGTATCTATAGTACTAGTTATATACAAACAACCTACAGTATTTATAGTACTAGTTATATACAAACACCCTACAGTATCTATAGTACTAGTTATATACAAACACCCTACAGTATCTATAGTACTAGTTATATACAAACACCCTACAGTATATATAGTACTAGTTATATACAAACACCCTACAGTATCTATAGTACTAGTTATATACAAACACCCTACAGTATCTATAGTACTAGTTATATACAAACACCCTACAGTATCTATAGTACTAGTTATATACAAACACCCTACAGTATCTATAGTACTAGTTATATACAAACACCCTACAGTATATATAGTACTAGTTATATACAAACAACCTACAGTATCTATAGTACTAGTTATATACAAACACCCTACAGTATCTATAGTACTAGTTATATACAAACACCCTACAGTATATATAGTACTAGTTATATACAAACACCCTACAGTATCTATAGTACTAGTTATATACAAACAACCTACAGTATTTATAGTACTAGTTATATACAAACACCCTACAGTATCTATAGTACTAGTTATATACAAACACCCTACAGTATCTATAGTACTAGTTATATACAAACACCCTACAGTATTTATAGTACTAGTTATATACAAACACCCTACAGTATCTATAGTAGTACTAGTTATATACAAACACCCTACAGTATCTATAGTACTAGTTATATACAAACACCCTACAGTATCTATAGTACTAGTTATATACAAACACCCTACAGTATCTATAGTACTAGTTATATACAAACACCCTACAGTATCTATAGTAGTACTAGTTATATACAAACAACCTACAGTATCTATAGTACTAGTTATATACAAACACCCTACAGTATCTATAGTACTAGTTATATACAAACACCCTGCAGTATCTATAGTAGTACTAGTTATATACAAACACCCTGCAGTATCTATAGTACTAGTTATATACAACAACCTACAGTATCTATAGTACTAGTTATATACAAACACCCTACAGTATCTATAGTACTAGTTATATACACACACCCTACAGTATCTATAGTACTAGTTATATACAAACACCCTACAGTATCTATAGTACTAGTTATATACAAACACCCTACAGTATCTATAGTACTAGTTATATACAAACACCCTACAGTATCTATAGTACTAGTTATATACAAACACCCTACAGTATCTATAGTACTAGTTATATACAAACAACCTACAGTATCTATAGTACTAGTTATATACAAACAACCTACAGTATCTATAGTACTAGTTATATACAAACACCCTACAGTATCTATAGTACTAGTTATATACAAACACCCTACAGTATCTATAGTACTAGTTATATACAAACACCCTACAGTATCTATAGTACTAGTTATATACAACAACCTACAGTATCTATAGTACTAGTTATATACAAACACCCTACAGTATCTATAGTACTAGTTATATACAACAACCTACAGTATCTATAGTACTAGTTATATACAAACAACCTACAGTATCTATAGTACTAGTTATATACAAACAACCTACAGTATCTATAGTAGTACTAGTTATATACAAACACCCTACAGTATCTATAGTACTAGTTATATACAAACACCCTGCAGTATCTATAGTACTAGTTATATACAAACAACCTACAGTATCTATAGTACTAGTTATATACAAACACCCTGCAGTATCTATAGTACTAGTTATATACAAACAACCTACAGTGTCTATAGTACTAGTTATATACAACAACCTACAGTATCTATAGTACTAGTTATATACAAACAACCTACAGTATCTATAGTACTAGTTATATACAAACAACCTACAGTATCTATAGTACTAGTTATATACAAACAACCTACAGTATATATAGTACTAGTTATATACAAACACCCTACAGTATCTATAGTACTAGTTATATACAAACACCCTACAGTATCTATAGTACTAGTTATATACAAACACCCTACAGTATCTATAGTACTAGTTATATACAAACACCCTGCAGTATTTATAGTACTAGTTATATACAAACACCCTACAGTATCTATAGTACTAGTTATATACAAACACCCTACAGTATCTATAGTACTAGTTATATACAAACACCCTACAGTATCTATAGTACTAGTTATATACAAACACCCTACAGTATCTATAGTACTAGTTATATACAAACACCCTACAGTATCTATAGTACTAGTTATATACAAACACCCTACAGTATCTATAGTACTAGTTATATACAAACACCCTACAGTATCTATAGTACTAGTTATATACAACAACCTACAGTATCTATAGTAGTAGTTATATACAAACACCCTACAGTATCTATAGTACTAGTTATATACAAACAACCTACAGTATCTATAGTACTAGTTATATACAAACACCCTACATTATCTATAGTACTAGTTATATACAAACACCCTACAGTATCTATAGTACTAGTTATATACAAACACCCTACAGTATCTATAGTACTAGTTATATACAAACACCCTACAGTATCTATAGTACTAGTTATATACAAACACCCTACAGTATCTATAGTACTAGTTATATACAAACACCCTACAGTATATATAGTACTAGTTATATACAAACAACCTACAGTATCTATAGTACTAGTTATATACAAACAGCCTACAGTATCTATAGTACTAGTTATATACAAACACCCTACAGTATCTATAGTACTAGTTATATACAACACCCTACAGTATCTATAGTACTAGTTATATACAAACACCCTACAGTATATATAGTACTAGTTATATACAAACAACCTACAGTATCTATAGTACTAGTTATATACAAACACCCTACAGTATATATAGTACTAGTTATATACAAACACCCTACAGTATCTATAGTACTAGTTATATACAAACACCCTACAGTATCTATAGTACTAGTTATATACAAACAACCTACAGTATCTATAGTACTAGTTATATACAAACAACCTACAGTATATATAGTACTAGTTATATACAAACAGCCTACAGTATCTATAGTACTAGTTATATACAAACACCCTACAGTATCTATAGTACTAGTTATATACAAACACCCTACAGTATATATAGTACTAGTTATATACAAACACCCTACAGTATCTATAGTACTAGTTATATACAAACACCCTACAGTATCTATAGTACTAGTTATATACAAACACCCTACAGTATCTATAGTACTAGATATATACAACAACCTACAGTATCTATAGTACTAGTTATATACAAACACCCTACAGTATCTATAGTACTAGTTATATACAAACACCCTACAGTATCTATAGTACTAGTTATATACAACAACCTACAGTATCTATAGTACTAGTTATATACAAACACCCTACAGTATCTATAGAACTAGTTATATACAAACAACCTACAGTATCTATAGTACTAGTTATATACAAACACCCTACAGTATCTATAGTACTAGTTATATACAAACACCCTACAGTATCTATAGTACTAGTTATATACAAACACCCTACAGTATCTGTAACTGAGGGGTACAATTCCCTGACTGTATTACTAGATATGATACTTACTACCACTACCTTTGTACTTAATATTCGGCCACCCAGTACACGGCATAAATATATTATCATGAACACTCTCACGTAGATGAAACGGATCCAACACAAATGTACGAATTAGAAACAGGTCTTTATTTCCTACACAGCGATGGTGTGTAGAATAAGCACTTAATCACTTAATTACATTTATGAATTGAAATAGTATGCACTTTTATGGCAAGGAGTATTCGTCGGTATATCAATAGATAATGTCCAATCTCTGAAGGCGCAGGTGGTAAATATACGACCTGGAATAGTTAAGGAATAACAGCAATGATACTTTAATGATTATAGGCTGGATACACTAGAGGGGGTTAATCCGGTCGCTTGTAAGCCGACAGGAGTAGGAGGGGGGGGGGGGTAGAATCCAGCTGCCTCGTCCGGCCAAGGGTATCCCAGGTGAACCCACTGTAGTGCCGTTCAATGCGCCGGCGATCCTTGGACCACAGATGAAAGCAGGTGGACTCTTTGTGGGCCGGCTCTCTCCGGTCCACGGGGGAGAGATGTGGAGAGACCTCGTCTTGCAGAGCGTCTCCTCACCTTGCGTCCTCTCCAGGGGGGGGGGTTCCAACACACGGTAGTGTCGGGGGTCTTTATCCATAGAATAATCAAAGTATCCAAAGCATAATCCGTGCCTGGGAAGGCGGGCTGTCGTCGGTAGAATAATCCGGTATACAGGTCCACTCGCTCGTCGGCTCTGGGGCTCCTCGGGTGCAGCTTCACATAGGGTCAACCACCCTGGGTAAGCAGCCAGTTCTCTGCCCGAAACGATGGGGTACTGACTACGGTAGTATTCTCACCGCACGAAGCACTATATATTAACAGACTATTATTAGCTTAATAGACTACGTCCAACTCGACGATATAGTGCCAAATATGACTATTCAAATATTAATATACACGATGTCTCAATACCGATGGTAGGCCGAACTTGGCCTTACTCCCACACGTGGCATCGCGGGGAGGCTTTACGTCTGTGACTCTATTGGAGGGTAAGAAACTGGACTGAAAAGAAAGTCCTACTTTAGTAGCGCAGTATATATACGCACTATGAACAAATAGTCCCATTAGTGGTGCGGTAGCCAAATTCCTACGCGGAACTAGGACTTGTTCGTACATGTCGAGCGGTACGTTTGAACTGGGTCTGAGGGGTATGGCAGCCTGGCACCAAGGTCTCGACCAATAGTAGAATGGAGACTATTATGGGATGTTCAGTAGGCTAGAATGGATATTCAATGCATATGGTACAAGGAATATACAAGGGATATCAGGGAATATTAGAGAATATACAAATACAATTAAATATATATATATAAATAAATATATATATTCGGTTTAATCTGGCCCTTCACAACAGCCACCCCCTGAATAGGTCCCAGACCTAATCAGTTAAACGGAGACACCCTGGACGAGCACTTCAGCTGCTCGGACCTTGCCGTCGGCACCGGTGATCACTTTGCTTACGCGGCCGGCCGGCCACATAGCTCTGGGCAGTGATTGATCAATAATCATGACGACTGTTCCTTCTGTCAAATTGTCTCTCTCCTTTACCCACTTCTGGCGGGTCTGTAGAGACGGTAGGTAGTGCAGTAGGAAACTGTTCCAAAACTTGTCGGCTAATACTTGGCTGTACCTCCACATTCGTCGGCCGTTCGCTTCTTCAGGCCGGTACATTGTCTGGGGTAATGTGGGATCTAGCCGCCCCATCAGGAGTGTGTTGGGGGTAACTGGGTCGATATCCGCCACATCACTGGAGACATATCCGAGGGGCTTCGAGTTAAGTACTCCCTCAATCTCCGTGAGGACTGTCATTAGGACTTCTTCCGCCACAGTCTGGGCCCCAAGTACTGCGTACAGGGCTGTCTTTATGGAGCGCACTTCTCGTTCCCAAGTGCCACCGAAGTGGGGTGCGTTTGGGGGGTTGAATTGGAAATCAACCTGTGCTGGAGCGAGGTGGGTCTTAAGTTCTGGGCCCATAGCTTGGAAGCTCTCTCTCAGCTCTCTTTCGCCGCCTTTAAAGTTTGTCCCATGATCGGACAATAGGGTAGACGGTCTTCCTTTCCGTGATATGAATCTACGGAAGGCCATAAGGAATGAGTCTGTGCTCATGGTCGGGAGAAGCTCGATGTGTATCGCTCTGGTGGTCATGCATTTGAATACAATACCCCACCGCTTCTCGGTTCCTCTTCCTTTCTTTATGTGCAGCGGGCCAAAGCAGTCCATACCCGTTGAGTGGAATGGCTTGTCACCGATTCGGAGGCGACATGGAGGAAGGTCAGCCATCCTTGGTATGCTGGGCTGCGCGCGCCACTTGCGGCAGTCTAGACATGTTCGTTGGAAGCGTCGTACCGCCTCTCTTCCTTGTAGGATCCAGTAACGACGTCTGATTTCCGCGAAGACTCTTTCTGCTCCTGCGTGATGTACATCCTCATCGTATTTCTTTATAATCAGCTCTGTGACCTTGTGTCGGCTGTTCAATACGATCGGGTATTTAATGTCATCCGGTAGATTGGGGGCTCTGCGTAGGCGACCACCCACTCTGATGAGGGTGTGAGCGTCGCTCTCGGGGGCCAGGTGAATTAATCTGCTGTCGGATGGGACGGGCTTTCCTCCCTGTAGACAGGCCAATTCATCGGGGAACGAGTCTCTCTGGGCTCGCTGCAGTAGAAGCAATTCTGCTTCCTCGTAGTTAGCTGCTGACATATCAGCGGGGGACTTGCACTCCGGGTGGTACCGCAGGAATGTTCTTTGTTGTGCACTCTCTATGGACGTGCAATCGTTTATGTTAGGGTCGGTGGAGGCTACGGTGCTCAATCCACAGAACACAGACTTCTTAATTTCCACCTCCTCTGGACTTGCTTCCCTCGGGATAGGCATGGGCCACTGTCCTTCCGGGAGTCTTAGGAATGCGGGGCCGTCACTGTAGACATTGCGACGGGTGAGGTCATCCAGGGGCATCCCCCGGGTGATGACGTCAGCTGGGTTCTGTTTTGTATCAACGTAGCGCCACTCTGTTTCTCCGGTTAACTCTTCGGTTAGGTCTTGAATCTCGGTGACTCTGACTCCCACGAAGACTTTGTACTTGCATGAGTCCGATTTGATCCAGGCGAGTACCGTCGTGGAATCTGACCACAGGATTGTTCTAGACACCGGTATGGTGAGCTCACGTTGGATGAGCGTGGCTAGGTGCGCTCCGGCTAGGGCTGCGCAGAGCTCTAGACGTGGGATAGATTGTTGCTTGCGTGGGGCTATTCTCGAGCGGGCGAGGACAAATGCTGTGTAGATCTCTCCCCCCTGGTCTTGGGCCCGCAAGTAGGCTACTGATCCGTATGCGACCTCTGAGGCGTCACTGAAGACGTGTAAGTCCATTTTACATGTCTCTGGCCTCACCGTGGGTGGGAAGTAGCTTCGGCGCATATTAACGCCTGGGAGTGAGTGGAGCTCCATCTCCCACTCTCTCCAGGTGGATGCAAGGTGTGCGGGAATGGGGTCGTCCCAGCCCTGGTCCTTGTCCCACAATGCTCGTACAATCATTTTTGCCCTGGTGGTGTACGGTAGAATACATCCTAGCGGGTCATATTGTCGGGCGAGTGTTGTGTACACACTCCGTCTGGTGGTCGGCGCCGCCGCCGGCCTTCCCTGCTCCGTAGTCAGGGGCTTGTGTCTGTAGTGAAGCGAATCTGTTTTGAATCGCCACACCAATCCCAGGGTCATCTCCTGGGCTTCTCCCGGGATTGTAGCCATCCAGGTCTCGCTGCTGGCTGCCTTGTCCTCGGAGGAGAGGCTGCGCAGTACTTGCGGATCGCTGCTGGCCCACTGCCTGAGATCAAAGCCGCCTTTGATCAATGAGGCGCGGAGTTTAATCAGGAGAGCCTCGGCTTCTTCCTGGGTTGAAAGGCTTTGTAGACAGTTGTCTACGTAGAAGCTGTTCTTTGCGCTGTGTCGGACCTCTTCGTCCGCTGCTGGGTCCTCTGCTACATGTTTCTGTAGTGCAAATGTCGCACAGCAGGGGCTGCACGTCGTTCCGAAGGGGAGGACTTCCCATTGGTAGATGGCTGGGTGCTCATCTCCTGGCTTCTCTCTCCATAGGAACCGTAACAGGGGCTTGTCCGCCTCTACTAATCTCACCTGCAGGAACATTCCTTTAATGTCCCCGCTGATGGCCACCTTTTCCTGGCGGAAGCGGAGTAGAACGCCGAGTAGGGAGGGGCCGAGTGTGGGACCGGGCAGTAACTCTTTATTCAGATTTTGGGATCCGATCTGGTAGCTGCAGTTAAATACTATGCGGTCTTTACCGTTGTGATGGACCTTGTGGTGGGGCACGTACCACGATTCAGTGGTCTGGTCAGCCTCTTTAATGTCCATCTTTGTGACGTGTCCCGCTGTGATGAGCTTCTCAATCTCAGCGCGGTATACACTCTCTTGGGCGGGGTTCTTGGCTAAGCGCCGCTCCGTGTTCAGCAGGTACCGTTCTATGGCGTCTGTCTTGGCGTGGAAAGTAGGCATTCCTTCTCGCCGCAGGAGTGGCGTGGCGTATCTCAACACGCCGTTGACCGGGACTCTCTTGGTCCCTGTCTTGAGGAGGTGAATGGCGTAAATGTCATCTTTAGAGCGAATGTCTTTCTTTCCATTCTTAAAGGGCATTTGTTCCAAGCTCCATAGCCGCTCTACGTGTTGCAGGAGTGCGGTTTCTCCCTCTGTGACTCGGGAGTGGAGACATCTAGTGGCTGTACTTCGGTTGAGAGATTTGGCGAGCGGGCCTTGGAGAGTCCATCCCAAACGGGTCTCGACTGCTGCAGGACAGCCTCGGGGTCCGGTATGAACCCGGTCTATCGGGACAATGAGGTCTGCATGGTCGGAGCCTATCAACAGGGTCGGCATAGCATTGTCTATGAGCGGGATCGGTAACTTGCGCAGATGTGCATATTTCTCCATCAGCTTGGCGACGGGGTATGTGTACCGCGACAGTCCTATTTCTTGGCTGGTGAAAGCGTCTGCAATCTGGTACCGTCGCTCAGGCTGGCCGCTTGCTGCGATAGAGAATGAGACATTCTCGCCCTTTATCGTCTTCAAATCTCGTCTTATTGTCCGAATTGTCATTTGGGTTTCGCTTCCCCGCAGCCCTAGCTGGGCCGCAGCGGAGGCGAGCAGCAGGGTCTTCTCTGACCCGTCATCGAGGACGGCGTAAGTGTCCAGGACTTTATTCTGGTAGCTTAGTGTCACACGCACTACTTTTAGGAGTACTCGGGCTCCACTGCTGCTGGCGGGATCGATGTACATGACGCTCGCTTTGCGGCTGGATGGTGCAGGTGAAGGGCGCCGTCTGTTACTGTCGTGAAGTATGTCCAGATGGGCTCCATCGCACTTGGTGCACCTTTTCTTTAAGCGGCATTCGGCTGCCATGTGTGAGCGCGCACAGCGAAAACAGCGCTTGTTGGACTTTATCCATTGACCTGCTTCCTCCGCGTTCAGCTTGGGGAAGGAGTCACATTGCGCTAGCCAGTGTTCTTTCTCACAGTAGGGGCACACTATCTTCCACTTCTCCGTTCTGGAGGGGGTACTGTGGCTCCTGCTGCTCGGTACTGACTCCGATTGGTGCATCACAGTCACCGATCTTCTTCCATCATTTAGTCGTCTGGTTCCTTCTCTGGAGCCAGGGGTGCTCCGTCCGAATGTATCTAGCCGTAGGCTGCTGACTTCTCTCGCCAGGAAGTCTGCTAGATCGAGGAGGTTCGGTTCGGGGCCATTCGGGTCTCTGTGGTCCCTCTGCCGCCTAAAGCGCTCCTGACGAGCGGGCGGCAGCTTCTCCAGGATCCTTTCCACATTTGAGTTGGCGTAAAGTTCATACTTCCCCTTCTCTCTTTGCGCTCCCAACATCCCTACCAGGGACTGCACTCTGATGGACAGGTCGTCCAGTGCTCGATTGTCTATTGCTGGGGGTAAGCGGTCGATGTGTCGGATCTCCTGGATCACGTAATCCCATATGCGCCCATACCTCTGGTCCAATGCTACCAGCGCTGCTGTGTATGGGGTGGTGGAAGTCGCGTAGGCGAGCGCTATATTATGTGCGCGGGGCACCTTTAAGTGCTGCAGTAGGATGGCGTATTTGTGGCGTTCATCCAATACATCCACCAACATGGTCTCCAGACACATGCGGAGTTCTGTATACTGGGCCCGGTTCTCTTGGGTGAAGTCGGGTACCATAGGCGTGCCAATGTATGACGCTGACTGTGGATACATCGGCGAGCGTTGGGGGGGAGGCCTCCTAGGCGAGTCTCCTCCCGCTCCTTGGTATGGGCTGGTACCGGCAGTGTACCATGGCCCGCTTGTCCAGGTGCTGTTCCTCGGTGCGGGTCGTGCGTCGTGCTCACCCGTGTATAGAGTCGGGGGTCTGTAGCGCAGCTCCGCGGGAGTATAGCCTGGGCTGTCTTCGGGCGCGGTTCTCCTCCTCTTCCTCTTCGTCTTCAGTTAGGTCATCCAGTGCTTGTAGTCTCTGGTTTAGCCTCTCCACAGGATATGCTGCTCCTTCCCGGTTGCTAGGTCTCGCTTGGACCGGTGGGGGGAGGTGGTCTGTGGGGGGTATAGACCTCGTCTGTTGGTCAAGTTCAGGGTTGTTTACTCGGCTAGGGGATGCCGCCCTGGAGGTGTGTCTAGACGAGTTCCTGGAGCCTCTGGCGGAGGGAGAGGGTGTTGTCCGTCTGATCAGCTGTTCTATTAGTTGCGCTTGCTGTCTGTCGCGCTCTGCGTCCCGTAGAGCACCAGCAGCTGCTCGCTGGCTGTCTGCTCGGTCTCGGGCCACATTCTCTTCCATCTGAATGCGTCTTATTTCCAGGCGTATGTGCTCTTCTTCGCTCCGTTGCTGTATCTGCAATCGATCGCGTTCACCCTGGAGTCTATCGCGTTCAGTAGAGGCTTTCAGGCTGACGAGGAATGCCTGCTGTAGGGTCCTCTCTGCCTCGCTGGGAGAAGGCGGTTGTATAGGGGAGCCTTCCCTCGGGGTACTCCTTGCGGAGCCTTGGAGCTCTATCTCCACGGTGCTCTCCCCGTCTTCTTCCGTGCCGAGTTCTCTCTCGGTAGCGTTGTATTCCTCCCGGGACTCATCGGGGACTACTTCTTCAGTACTGGCGGGGTGTGAAGTCATGTCTGGTTCCCACTGGTCCCCACCGTGAACTTGGTCAGTTACATTAGAGCCCGTAGGGGCCTCTATGGTCGGGGTAGTCTGGGCGTTGGGGTTAGACATACTTTTACTTTCTAGTTTTACCGCGTTTACTGTTAGTAGAAGACTAGGTTGTTGACTGACAGCGTAAGCCTCTAAGTACTGAGGGAGCCGTCGTTCGCGCTGCGGGCGTTGGTTAGGAGGATCGTTTCGTGGAGTGTTCATCATAGGCCATTTCAATATTAATAACACTATATTAATATTACACTAATTACCCTCCGGCTCGAAGGACCAATTGTAACTGAGGGGTACAATTCCCTGACTGTATTACTAGATATGATACTTACTACCACTACCTTTGTACTTAATATTCGGCCACCCAGTACACGGCATAAATATATTATCATGAACACTCTCACGTAGATGAAACGGATCCAACACAAATGTACGAATTAGAAACAGGTCTTTATTTCCTACACAGCGATGGTGTGTAGAATAAGCACTTAATCACTTAATTACATTTATGAATTGAAATAGTATGCACTTTTATGGCAAGGAGTATTCGTCGGTATATCAATAGATAATGTCCAATCTCTGAAGGCGCAGGTGGTAAATATACGACCTGGAATAGTTAAGGAATAACAGCAATGATACTTTAATGATTATAGGCTGGATACACTAGAGGGGGTTAATCCGGTCGCTTGTAAGCCGACAGGAGTAGGAGGGGGGGGGGGGTAGAATCCAGCTGCCTCGTCCGGCCAAGGGTATCCCAGGTGAACCCACTGTAGTGCCGTTCAATGCGCCGGCGATCCTTGGACCACAGATGAAAGCAGGTGGACTCTTTGTGGGCCGGCTCTCTCCGGTCCACGGGGGAGAGATGTGGAGAGACCTCGTCTTGCAGAGCGTCTCCTCACCTTGCGTCCTCTCCAGGGGGGGGGGTTCCAACACACGGTAGTGTCGGGGGTCTTTATCCATAGAATAATCAAAGTATCCAAAGCATAATCCGTGCCTGGGAAGGCGGGCTGTCGTCGGTAGAATAATCCGGTATACAGGTCCACTCGCTCGTCGGCTCTGGGGCTCCTCGGGTGCAGCTTCACATAGGGTCAACCACCCTGGGTAAGCAGCCAGTTCTCTGCCCGAAACGATGGGGTACTGACTACGGTAGTATTCTCACCGCACGAAGCACTATATATTAACAGACTATTATTAGCTTAATAGACTACGTCCAACTCGACGATATAGTGCCAAATATGACTATTCAAATATTAATATACACGATGTCTCAATACCGATGGTAGGCCGAACTTGGCCTTACTCCCACACGTGGCATCGCGGGGAGGCTTTACGTCTGTGACTCTATTGGAGGGTAAGAAACTGGACTGAAAAGAAAGTCCTACTTTAGTAGCGCAGTATATATACGCACTATGAACAAATAGTCCCATTAGTGGTGCGGTAGCCAAATTCCTACGCGGAACTAGGACTTGTTCGTACATGTCGAGCGGTACGTTTGAACTGGGTCTGAGGGGTATGGCAGCCTGGCACCAAGGTCTCGACCAATAGTAGAATGGAGACTATTATGGGATGTTCAGTAGGCTAGAATGGATATTCAATGCATATGGTACAAGGAATATACAAGGGATATCAGGGAATATTAGAGAATATACAAATACAATTAAATATATATATATAAATAAATATATATATTCGGTTTAATCTGGCCCTTCACAACAGTATCTATAGTACTAGTTATATACAAACACCCTACAGTATCTATAGTACTAGTTATATACAAACACCCTACAGTATCTATAGTACTAGTTATATACAAACACCCTACAGTATCTATAGTACTAGTTATATACAAACACCCTACAGTATCTATAGTACTAGTTATATACAAACAACCTACAGTATATATAGTACTAGTTATATACAAACAACCTACAGTATCTATAGTACTAGTTATATACAACAACCTACAGTATCTATAGTACTAGTTATATACAAACAACCTACAGTATCTATAGTACTAGTTATATACAACAACCTACAGTATCTATAGTACTAGTTATATACAAACACCCTACAGTATCTATAGTACTAGTTATATACAAACAACCTACAGTATCTATAGTACTAGTTATATACAAACACCCTACAGTATATATAGTACTAGTTATATACAAACACCCTACAGTATATATAGTACTAGTTATATACAAACACCCTACAGTATCTATAGTACTAGTTATATACAACAACCTACAGTATCTATAGTACTAGTTATATACAAACACCCTACAGTATCTATAGTACTAGTTATATACAACAATCTACAATATCATACTATCATACATCATACTATCATACATCATAACCCAACCGCCTCC